>NW_027202610.1:55000-191877 GCF_024711535.1 Dipodomys merriami | reverse complement strand
CTGACATTGATGGTATTTCAGCTCATTGTCGTGGTAACAATTTTACACAAATGGTGAAGGGGAAGCTCACTGTCATTGAGGAAAAGAAATTCAATCTAGAGTACCCAGGGCCTGAATGTAAAAAATATTTCTATACATGTGTAATATATGACATATATGTACATATGCATGTTTATTATACATTGATTATTATTATTGATTTTGTATTTATTTTATTTTATTCATTTTATAGTTTATTGCACTTAGTGTTATTATAAACATAATATTTATTATGTTTGTACATCTATTATAAAATTATACACAATAAGGGCTGGGAAGGTGGCTCAGTGGTAGAGCGCTTGCTTTGCATGCATGAGGCTCTGGGTTTGATTCCTCAGCACCACATAAGCAAAAAGAAAAAAGCCAGAAGTGGGGCTGTGGTTCAAGTGGTAGAGAGCTAGCCTTGAGTTGAGCTGAGGGACAGCGCCCAGGCCCAGAGTTCAGTCCCCACGAGCGGACCCAAAAAAAATTATACACAGTAAATTAAGTCATTGACTCATTTTTCATTAATACTTTTTTAAGTTTGGAAACATGATACTTAATTAAATGGAGACATTTGTCACATTCATCACATGTTTAGATTCTGTCCACAGTTTGAGCTTTGTCTTATTTATCTTTGAACAACTTCCTATAGGGATTTCTTTAGAAGATTTATACTCAGAAGCCTTTTCTTGAGGATAGGCAAGTTGTAGGATAAAATTGTAAGGGTGGGGCTGGGAATGTGGCTTAGTTTTAGAGAGCTTGCTCAGCATGCATGAATGCCAGGGTTTGAATCTTCAGTGCCACATACTCAGAAAGTTTCAGGAGCTGTGGAGTGGCTCAAGTGGCAGAGCACTAGCCTTCAGAAAAAGAAGCTCAGAGAGAGTACCCAGGGCCTAAGATCAAGCCCCAGGACTGGCAAAACACATGGAACCATAGCTTCTCAGGAGGCAGAGATCTGAAGACCACAGTTCCAAGACAAACTAGGCAAGGAAAGCCTGTTAGACTCTTATCTCCAATGAACCACCAAAAGACCCATGTGGCAATGTGGTTCAAGTGGTAGAGTGTTCACCTTAAGCTGAAGGGCTCAGGGACAGTGCCCAGGCTTCAGTATCAGACGCACACTGGAATAACAGAGATAATCAAAGTATTTTTCCTATTTGCTAATTTTGAGAACATTTTCTGGAAAATGAACACTGATGTACACCAGAACTGGAGTCAGAGCTCCAGGTTCAAGCTTAGTAGATCCATATGCCCAGCCTCTCAAACTCTAGCATTATAACCTTGTGTCCTACAGTGTTCTGAAAGGTCCAATGTTGAAAGGCTTACTATGCTCCCCAAATCCTTTGTGATAAGCACTTAACTTCTATTGTCAAAGTGATTACAGTTCTGAAACTAGCAGAGGACCAGAAGCTCAAGCCTATCACACTAGCTCAGGAGGCTGAGGACTCAGGATCACAGGGTGAAGCCATCCAGGGCAGAAACGTATATGTATAAAACAAGAGAGATGTCTGTATTTTATGAAATTGCATATACAATATTACTACCAATTATTAGCAACTAAATTATTCCTTCCTTTTTTAAGTATCATGACTGAATAAATAATAAAGTATTAATTGAAAATTAGTCAACAAAGTATAATTTTATAATATGAAAATCATAAACTAATAATTTAATGTTACTTTTATAACATTACATTTCTAAGGATGTATCATCAGAATGCGTTTCTTAGACCCTCCCACCATTCATTATTTGCAGTCCCTGGATTCGAACTCCAGGCCTAAGTTGCCACTATCTGCTATGGCTTCCCTAATAGCCCGCCAAACATCAGCAATGCAAGGTCATGTGCACTTTCTGGGCCTTGTCATTTAGACCCAGGATGGTCACAATACAAAGGAAAAAAAAACACCTTCTTGATCTCTTCAGTTTTATCCTTTTCATTATATTTTTTGCCAGCCCTGAGATTTGAACTCGGGTCCTAGGATACCAGGGTCGGCTGTGGCAGAGGTGCCAAGACCTAAGTTCAAGCCCTGTGCTTGGCCAAAAAAACCTAAAAATAATAAATAAATAAATAAATAAATAAGGCCCTGTCTTGTAATTTGCATCACTTTTCTGAAAGGCCTGGGATTTGAACTCAGGGTCTGGGTAAATCTGTGACATTGTGGGTGAAGGGGAAGCTCACCATCCTTAAAGGCAAGAAATTCAGACCAGTTTCCAGGGTGTGAATTAAAGCCTCAGCAATGAAAAAATTAATATTTATATATTAGATCTATTTGCGTACATGGGTTTACTGAATATTACGTTCATTACCCTTACTTATTTAGTATTATTATACATATAACACCTCAGTTATTACATCATATCACCTAGATTGTATTTGCATATGGATTATATATCTTACTGAGACCCAGGACTTTCACAGAAAAGGAAAAAAATGTGTCAAAATTGGCTTCCTACTTCAAGAATAAATTTTTGGCCTTGCAGGGATTTTAACTCACAGTCTAGAATGCCCAATCCATAAGTGAAATCTCAGTCATAGCACACCAGCCTCCAGCAAACTGAGCTGCTAGGAAATTCAGCAGACCTTTGATCAAGCCACAGTAGTGCCCAGTATTGATAGATATGTATATGTGTATGTATTTATATTATATATATAATATATAGAAAGAGAGGGAATGTGAGGATATTCAATTATTAGTTATTAGATATTATTAGTTAGATATTCAATAATTAGTTATTGCATTCTTCCATTATTTAATGAAGTATCATGGTAGAATACTTATAAAAGCAGTAATTAGTCAATATCCTTCCATTATGGGAATCATACCATGGTGTTTGAATGGAAGACATAAATCCAATAATATTTGTGTGGCATTCTAAAATAGAATTATGAGTTAACTGCAAAGTTAATTATTACTTTTATAACATTCCATTGACATTCACAAAAATAGGAACGAGTTTGTCAGGGTCTCCCTCCATTTGTGGGTAGCAGTCCTAGAATTCGAACTCCAGGACTGGATAGTTTACTTCAAAGGGAAACCACTGGAATGACACCTTGAAGATTTCAGATTGTCATGATTAAAGAAAGAACAACAAGAAGAAAAGACACCCAGGTGTCAGCAGCTCCTGCCTGTAATCCTAGCTCCTCAGGAGGCTGAGATGTAGAGAATGCCAATTTGAATTCAGCCAGGGCAGGAAAGTCAGCAACACTCTTATTTCTAAGAGATCACAGGAAAAAAACAAAAACAAAAAAACAAACATGAGTGGGGCTGGGACTCAAGCTGCAGAGTGCTACCCCTGAGCAAAAGGAGCTAAGGGACAAGGCTTAGGCTCATAGTTAAACCCCACACCTCCACGCCCCCTCCATAAAAGGGAGCAGTAACTCCATGTCTCTGTGTATGTATGGATGATGTATGGATGATGGGCATTCATCAGGTTGCGCAGGCCCAACCGCCCCAACCTGGGCAAGCTGGGACAAGCCCTCAGAGACTACTAAGTCAGAGCTGGCAGCTTGAACAAAGCATCCCTCTGCTATCTAATAACTGAAGCCCTGAAGTCTTTGCCTGGGCTGGAGTGTGCAACGGATGTATTACGTTCTAACTGAGGTGTCCCTTTGGGACATGTAGCAGCCAGCCACTGCCTCCAGGAGTGGTCGAAAGTTCTGGATCCATATTCTCTATTCCTCTCTTGGATGTGAGCCTAGGACTCAGAGGCCTAGTGGCTCTCTCTCATTCATCATTCCTCATTGCTGAGTCATAGACTGGTCCCAAATCTCGGCAAAGTTATGAAGTAGTCAGCGATTTCTATGCCAAAAGGGTAAGCCAATAATTCCCACCCTCATAACTCCTGTTACAAATCAGCTTTGGGCTTCAAATATGGCTTAGCGGTCGAGTGGTTACCTAGTATGCACGAAGCCCTGGGTTAGATTCCTCAGTACCACAGAAACAGAAAAAGACAAAAGTGGCACTGTGGCTAGCCTTGAGCAAAAGAAGCAAAGGAACATGCTCAGACCCTGAGTTCAAGCCCCAACAGTGGCAAAATAAGAAAAGGGAGCCTGGTGAAACATATTCTTCTGGGATACAGGAGGGCCGAGGTTATAGGTAAGAGTTATAGTGCAGGTGCTTGAGGCTCACCACAGTAATTTCAGCTACTCAGAAGGCTGAGTTCTGAGGATCACAATTACAAGCAGGAAAGTCTATATGAGACAGTTTTCTCCAATTAAACACCCCAAAACCAGAAGTACAGTTCTGATTCAAGTAGTAGAATGTTTGCTTTGAGTAAACAAGCTCAGGGATAGTGTCCAGGCCATGAATTCAAACCCCAGGTCTGGCGCACACGCATGCGCCACACACACACACACACACACACACACACACACACAAACACACACACAAAACAAGATAGAGCATTTGCCAGTTAGCCAAGGAAAATGGAAGGAAAGACTTGCTCCAGGAGTTGATATAACCAGTGCCAAAATTCCACAGGAGTTCTAAGGCATGAAAGAGGACACAGAGCCTCAGGCAAAGGTACAACATGGGCAAAGTTCTTGAGGTGTGGTGTAGAGCTGGTGGTGTGGGTGGAATGAAGGTTCTGTGGCTTGAGACAAATCTGGCAGGACATTCAAGGCTGGGTCAATGTTTGACCTTGAGTCACAGGTAGGGAAGAGGACAGGGTCCCAGAATGGGGCCCAGGGGGAAAAGTAGCTTGACTTTTCACCATGTACCCCAGCCATTTCCTGTGGCTGGAAGTCTATTTTTCACAGCTCCTGACCCTCAGACCTCCTTTGCATTGAGGAGTCAGGGCAAATGCAGGGAAGAACGCTTGCTTAAGAACAGCTTCTAGCCCAATGCTACCAGTGGCTTAACCCTTGTAAATCCTAGCTACTCAGGAGACTGGGTTCGGAGATCATGGGTCAAAGCCAGCTCAGAGGAGGAAACTTAGTGAGACTCTTCTTGCCAGTGAACTACCGAAAGCCAGAAATGACGTTATGGCTCAAGTGGTAGAGTGCCAGCTTTGAGTGAAAATGTTAAGATACTGGAGCCCAGACCCTGAGTTCAACGCCAGTACTGGCACAGAAAAAATAAAGGAAAGCTTTCAGGAGCTCCTAGTCCACTGTGGTGAAAGGCCAGATCAGCTGGGTGCCAATGGCTTACACCTGTCCTAGCTTCTCAGGAGGCTGAGATGTGAGGATGGTGGTTCAAAGCCAGCCCAGGCAGGAAAGTCCAGGAGACTCTGATATCCATGGAACCTCCAGAATTCTGGAAGTGGCCCTGTGGCTCAAGTGGTATGCTGAAGAGCTGGGGGACAGTGCCCAGGCCCAGAGATCAAGCCCCATGATCAACACCTGGCCTGTCTCTAGGCAGAGTATTTCCAAGTGGGCCCCTGAGTTTCTCCCAATGTCTAGGTGTCCTACAAGTCTTGACAGCAGCCCATTTGGAGGCCTTTGCCTACAGAGTGAGCCACATTATCAGGGAAGTGTCCAACCTTGGGGCATGGAGGTCATCGTCTCTCTCATCAGAATGGAATCTGTCATGGGTGCAGTGTGGATCTGAGCAGTAAATCAACGTCTCAGACCATGGTTCTGGGACAGGAGAGGCAGAAGGTGGCACGGCAGGTAAAGCCTGCTCACACAGGTATCACAAGAGTGTGAATCTCTCAGGCCCACCTAGGGCTGGTGTTGAGTTGGGCTCATGAAAGACTTGAGGGCTCAGGAATCCAAAGCCGGCTGGATGCTGCTTGAAGATTCTCTATCCCTGGAGTCCCAGGGCTCAGAGCCCTGCTTTCCTCACCAGTGCCCGGGGTCCAATGAAGGTCTTCAATCATGGGGTGATTACAAAAAAGCATCCATAGTGTCCTTTCCCTTGGTCCTTTGGCCCTGTGCACGGATGGAGGGGCAGGTTCCATGGAACTTACTGCGTGGCCCAGACACAGTCAGAGGCTGCTGGGAGCTGATGTGTACTTTAGTTCAAGTGGTAGAACACCAACCTTATGCAAACAAGCTAAAGTATACCATTTAGGCTCTGAGTTGAAGGCCCAGTAAACTCACACACACACACACACACACACACACACACACACACACACACACACACACAAACACACATGCACACAACTCATGCACAAAAAAACACACAAAACAACATCCTTAGCAGGTCCCAATGGCTCATCCCAGCAATCTTAGCTACTTAAGAGGCTGAACTCTTTGGATGGCAGCTTGAAGCCAGCCCAGGCAGGAAAGCCTGTGAGATTCTTCTCTCCAGTAAACTACTAAAAAAAGATGAAAGGTGAGCTGTGGTTCAAGTGTTAGAGTGTTAGCTTTAAGCAAAGGAAGCTCAGGGACAGTGCCTAGGCCCTGAGTTCCAGCTCTAAGATTTTTTTTAAAGAGACCGTTTGCCTCCACCTAACCCACAATCAGGACATAAATCCAGATTTTTGTCACCCTGGATCTCACTTCCACTCCTGCCACTTTCATAGCACTGCCACAAGTGTCCGGTGTGTGGCAAGCACTGGATTAAGATATGAACGTAAAACAAGAGGGGCATAGCCAGGTCAAGGCTAATGCCCCAGAACATTGAGGTATTGGCCATACCAGTCTCTCATGCTCCAGTTCTCTGGACCTAGAAACTAAATTGTGTGCCTCAATATTATGGACATCCAGAATTGTCTAGAAGGACCTGAGAGACCAAGCTGGGGTGGGAAGATAGACTTTCCTGTGACAAGGTATGCTGACATTTCCTATAAACTGACAGTTAGCCAACTTGGCTTCACCTCCCATGTAGCCCTGGATCCTACTTGCTTGGGCGGCCTTCAGTCAGCTATCAAGGTCCAGTTGGCCAGAGCCAACAGAAACCCCCATTCCCCCACTCCACTCCCAGACTGCAGGGAGGGACGTGCAGCCAGAAGCCCAGCTGAGGAAAATGACAGGACATCACATGACTAAGCCATCCCCCCCCGTGGCAGGGGAGACCCTATGCCAGCCGGCCCTGTTGACACAGAATCCCCTTGAGGTGCCCAAAAATTTGGACAGACTGGACTTGGGTCCCTAAGTAAAGCTGGAATGCAGGCCTCTGGCAATTTAGGACTCATTGTAGACCCTGATAGGGGGCTAAAAGGCAAGTTCGGCATGGAGGAGGGGCACCATCTGAGGTCAGAAAGTGTCAGACAGGTGCACAGGAAGTTGACAGAGGAAGACGAGAGAAAAATACACACACACATACAAGTAGCCCAAGGCCTCAGCAGTCTCTGAGCACCCTGAACATCCCACCCCCAAGAAGATGTCACTACTGTCCTCAGACCAAGTGTAGACAAAATTCAAGGCCTTTCACACGTCTGGAATGCCTCATAACAAAGCTTGGCATTTCCAAAATGTACTCAGTGTTATGCAGAAAACTCAGCTACCTTACTTTTGGTTGTCGGTCATGGGGTTTTCCTGCCCAAGCTGGCTTTGAACCGTGATCCTCAGATCTCAGCCTCCTGAGTATCTAGGATGACACATTGTGAGCCACCAGGAGTGCCAGGCTTCAGCCACCTCTTAGACCCAAGGGAAACCCAACTCATCATGCCACAAACCACATGCAACCCTTCACTTCAGACTTTGACACCAGCATCCAAAACCATTCTTCCATGGATGGAGAGCATATAATTGACACTACCATCCCAACCCTGCTCCCATTCACCCACTCCCTGCCTGACACAGGCCACAACCTCTGGGGTTCTTGGTAAGGCATCACCCACCCTGCTATGGTTTCACACTGGGAAAAACCTGGGTAGTTCTTAGAAATGTCTGTGCACTGATGCCAGCACCTGGTCTCCCAACCACAGCACCCCCACTACTTCACCATCTCTTGCAAGCAAGGAAGAGGTGTCTTTCTTTCTTTCTTTCCTCTTCCTTCCTTCCTTCCTTCCTTCCTTCCTTCCTTCCTTCCTTTCTTCCTTTCTTCCATCCTTCCTTCCTTCCTTCCTTTCTTTCTTTCTTTCTTTCTTTCTTTCTTTCTTTCTTTCTTTCTTTCTTTCTTTCTTTCTTTCTTTCTTTCTTTCTTTCTTTCTTTCTTTCTTTCTTTCTTTCTTTCTTTTTTGGTTGAGGGGCTTGAACTCAGAGCTTGGGTACTGTCCCTGAATTCTAATTTTCCTTAAGGCCAGTGCTCCACCACCTGAACCACAGTGCCATTTCTGGTTGCAGATTGGAGATGAGGCTCTCCTGGGACTTTCCTGCCTCGTCTGGGAAATGAGATCCTCTGGATCGCACACTCCCAAGTGGCCAGGATGACAGGCGTGGGATGACAGGCGTGAGCCACCTGCACACGGCTTGAGGTTTCTGGTCCTTCAGAATTTCCAGCTAGTCCTCCTCTAGACACTACCACCTAGAAACCCCTCTACCTCCCTCAGGGACAGCAAAGAAGGGCTCAGAATCTGGGTGGAGCCACGGACATTAAAGGGCCCCCTCCACATTTCTACCCTTTCTAAGCTCCTATTTGCCTCCTATAGATGGCCTGGTATCCAGGGCAGATCAGACCCACTAGGAGTTCTGGGGCCTGCCCTGTATCCCCCTCCCCACCCAACCAGTACCTGAGGAATTCTGGGGCCAGGTGCTCCATGTCCCAGTGGAAGACATTGTGAGGGTTGCTGATAATGGGGTCCAAGGGTGTTCAGGGCAGAAGGAGTGTCCAGCTCCCTTCTGTCAAAGAAGGAGACACAAAGCATGGATGGAGTTACTAAGAGCTACAGGGCATAGCCATCCACTGGTCACTAAGGTCCCTTGGAGAGCTGTTTTATGTTGACAGCCCTTGGGCTTGACCTTCGGGCCTGGGTGATGTCCCCAGGCAAGCGCTCTTCCACCTGAACCATGGTGCCACTTCCGGCATTTTCTGTGTATGCAGGACCTAGGAATCGAACCCGGGGTTTCCTGCATGGTAGGCAAGCCCTCTACCTCTAAGACACAAT
This sequence comes from Dipodomys merriami, assembly GCF_024711535.1. NCBI lineage: Eukaryota > Metazoa > Chordata > Mammalia > Rodentia > Heteromyidae > Dipodomys > Dipodomys merriami. The sequence goes on along the minus strand of NW_027202610.1, from coordinate 182,919 downwards.
CTCAACCCTGCATAGCTGTTCTTTTGTGACCCATCGGGCCTATCTCCAGACAGTCTTGCACATCTGTACTGAGTTTCTCACCAACAGCCCTGGCTGGATATGAACACGCTCTGCTATGTTGTCCATCATCTGCGGCACCTTTGCTCTCTGTGCTTCTTGTCAGATCCTTCTTGTTAAGCTGCCTCTAAGAAGACGTTCTGATCACCTTGGCAGAACTGGAGCCTCTCTGTTCTGCAGGCTTCTGGCCTTATCACGCTCTGCCTTCCCTCCAGTGTTTTTTGAGAGCACACGAAGGAGAAGGCCTGGCTTCCACCATTGGATTTCTGAAGGCCCTGATACACCACCCAGGGACACGTGTTGTACCACACTCTGAGAGAGGGCTCTCGAGGCCTGGGCAGTCTGTGGGCAACAAGATGGGGCCATTTCTTTGTGTGGGCTTGAACTCAGGATCTGGGAGCTGTCTCTCTGAGTTTACGTGCTCAAGGCTGGTGTTCTACCACTTGAGCCACAGCTCCACTTCAGGCTTTTTGGTGGTTCCATGGATAGTAGATTCTCACAGGCTTTCCAGCTTATGGCTGGCTTCAAACCGTGATCCTCAGATCTCATCCTCCCGAGTAGCCACAATGACAGGTGTGAGCCTGAGCCCCGGGTGATGGACACCAAAGGCTTTTATTTTTTTGCTCCCATTTCTCTCCTGTCAACTAGCAAGCCCTAGTTGAAATAATCAATTAGAGGGGATCAAGATCCTCTCCTAGGTCAGTTAATCCAAGGAGATAAAGTGTCTTTGGAAAAGTCTAGTTTGAGTCAGCCTAGTTGTGTGTGGGTGGGGTGTGGGGGTGTGGGTGTGGGTGTGTGTCGGCGATACCTACCCCATCTCTCTGGTGCCTCATCCTCCAGCAGGGAGTGCATCCAGGATACTCACCCCAAGGAAGGTGGGTGGGGGAGGGTACCTAAGGTCACATCCAGGGGGATGATCCCAATTATGGAGAGATACAGGAGAAAAAGAGAAGTTTTGGGGAACATCAAGGGAAGCCCCTTACCTTTGGCTACAAGTACCAGTGAGAAGACTGAATCCATCTTTCTTGGTAGTCAGATAAAAGGTGTACACTGTTCATTTATTTTAATATTATTGTGTGAGTCCTAGGGCTTGGATTCAGGTCCTGAGTGATATCCCTGACCTTCTTTTGTTCAAGGCTGAGACTCTACCACTTTAGCCACAGCATCAAATCTGGGTTTTTTGTGTGTGGGTTTTTCAGGGGAGTTGGTTTATCGGAGATAAAAATCACACGGACTCTCCTGCTCGGGTTGGCTCTGAGTCACGACCATCAGACCTCAGCTGCCCAAATAGCCAGGATGATATGTGGGAGCCACCAGCTCCTGACCACCACCATCCATTTATAATCCCTTAGGCCCAGGGCTGAGTCACCCACACTGCACCCCCTTGTTGGGAGTGGGAAGCAGACATGAGTGAATTTGATACTTCAACAGCCTACTTATCTTTGATCATTGTTCCGGGTCTGTCTGATGGCAGCTTCCTCCTTATCCACAGCTTGGCTCTGTCACAAGAACAAATATCCCCCAGGAGGTGTCAGGTCTGGGGTCTTTCCTCTGCACCCTGCCCCCTTAGAAGTGACACACCCCAGTAAAGGGTAGTAGACATGGAGTGTTTTCATTTTCTTATGGCCAGGGTATGGACAGATAGGTGAGGGTGAGGGTCAGAGGACCAGGATTGTGCTGGGCAGGGGGACAATGCAACGCCTCCTCAACCACTTTTCTTCAATGGTCTAGCAGAGTGATGTGGGGAAGGACTCACAGGATGTACAATGAATAACCGTCGCAGTCTAGCCGGGGCACAGAGGGGCTTACCTCATGAAGCTGGTTCAACAGGCTGAGAGACACAGCTCCTGACCCATAGCCACATCAAGAATGGGGGGCCATGTTGGGTTCCAGCCAGATGTGGCCACCTTCTCCAGCACCCATTCAACCAGTTACTGTGTGTGAGAGAGAGACAGAGAGAGAAAGAAGACCAGAATAACACTTAAGCCTGCTGCCAGTGGTTCAGGCATATAATCCTAACTACACAGGAGGCTGAAGATCATGTGAAGATCATGGTTCATATCTGGCCTGGGCAGAAATGTCTGTGAGACTCTTATCCTCAAAGAACCACCAGAAAGCAAGAAGTGATTCCGTGGCTTATGTGGTAGAGCACTAGCCTTGATCTGAGGAGCTCGGGTACAGCGCCCAGAGTTTAAGCCCCACGATTGACAAGCAGTGTACTTCCCACCATAAGAAGTGGACTGCATAGCACCCACTGTACTAGGTAGCATATCATAGAAGTCAGATTGAGCTTTCTGTGAGGTGGGGGTCACAAATAGGTCACCCAGATTCTCCATTCCTCATTTTCCCCAGCTGCAAAACTGAATAGAGTGAAGAATTCCCTTCCTCATGGGGATAGGGTAATGATGAAAGACAGCCATTTTTTGTTTCATAAACCCACACCTGTTGCATGATTAAAAACAGACCCCATCTGCCAGGACACCTCCTGCTGAGTCTCCTTGAGAGATCATGCCAGGCAAAGCATAAGCTTCATGGAAGCATGCCTGCAGGAAGGAGGTGTTGGTTCAAAGCTTCCTATACACTTGGCTGCACATTCATTGCCTCTACCTTTATTCTTACTGTAGTCTTCTTGGCTCTACATTTGTTAAGTTTATTCTCATTTTGTCTATTGTTTTATTTCCACGAACAGAGCATGTTGTTTCTTTCCAGTCCAATAGAGACAGCTTCTCTAAATAATAAAGACTAGGACCAAGGATTAGATGTGGACAAGGTCCCAATCAATATATCATCAGATGTGATGCTGCCTCCAGAAACTCCTGCAACTTCAAAAGCATTTTTGCAGCTCACTCATAGTAAATATAGAAATTTAAAATTTCCAGATATATTGCAACAGGCAAAGTTAATGCATTAAACTAAACCAGAAGGAGTTATCCCCAAAGCACAGAGAGTTATATAAAAAGCACCACTTAGCTTAATCAGTTGGTGGGATAGTCATCAATTTTCATGTAACCCATTCATGCTTTACTTTTCTTAAAAATTGATTTTGTGCTTAAATAAACAAAGAATCTATGTCACAATCACCCACTGTATAAAAATGTTAATTCTCCTCAATAAAGAAACATTCAGATGCAACCCTTTTGTGTCTGTGTCTGTTTGTCACTTCGCCGACTCCTTGCCCACTTATCCCAAGATCCCTGTCCCATCTGTCCGTTGCACCCATCTGATCCCTTTCCGGGTAACTTCCTGTCATATGCTCACAGAATTGCCGAGAAGCTTAACGGATGGCCGCTCCTACTGTGCCTGGTCCTGCTCCAGAGGTTCCTCTGTATTAGTCCCTAGTTTACTCACAACTGTCCTGTGAGTAGACTGAGGTCCGATGGTCAACGTCCAACCCAGAGCTTCACCTGTGGTCAAGAATCTGCTAACATGCACTAAGAGTTTGGGACAATCCTTCTAAACCTATGACTAAGCGTAGCGCTAAATGTCTACCATCCCAACCCCCTCCCCCCACACACACAAACACACCTCCACTGTCTTTTGCAGGCAAAGATGTTTCACTTTCTTTCTTTTTGTTGGTTGTGGTACTTGAACTCTGAGCCTGGGTGTTGTCTCTGAGCTCTTCAGCTCAAGGCCAGCACTCTATTACTTGAGCCACTTCCAGTTTTCTGTTGCTTGGTTAGAGAGAAGAGTCTGAGGGTCTTTCCTTCCAAAGCTGGCTTTGAACTGTGATCCTCGTATGTCAGCTCCTGAGTACCTAGGATGACAGCCATGAGCCACTGGCAGCCGGCCAAAGATGCTTTTCCATGCCTGTCATCCTATCCCTTCAGGAGACTGAGATCTGAGGACTGCAGTTGAATGCCATCCTTGGCAGCAAAGCCCATGAGAATTCTTATCTCCAATTAAATATCCAAAATCATTACAATTGGAGCTGTGGCTCAAATGGTAGAGTGATAGCTTTGAGCATAAAACAACTGATGGGACCAGGCCCTAGTTTTAAGCGTTTTCTAGCATAGACCCACCTAAGAAAGGGAAGCAGGTGGGCACACGGTAGCTCAAAGCTCACACATAATATTCAAGACTCACAGAATGGACCCCATCCTGCTCTGATTATCTAGAGTCGATATTCTAGATCACAGCAGTATTAGATGGGACTGACCATGCACCAAGTCATTCAAGTAAAATCTCATACTGAGGATCTTAAGACCTCATTAAGGAGTGAAGATTCTCTCACTGTCCTGCCTCGGCACTGGGCAGTGAGATGAGGTCTAGTTATCCAACCACAGGATATGGAAACTAAAGGATTTCTTGGCCAAGGGATGCAGACAGGAGGGCTCTAGGTCTCTCTCTCTCGGGAAGAAGAAAAGGGCCGATCCATCCCAAGAAAGTTCCTGGGTTGTGAGTATCCTCGAAGAAACAACCCTGCTCATAGCCCAGTGCCTCTGGTTTTCCCACCAGCCTCTACCCAGCCCTGGCCCACCTTTAGTCTGTCCTCTATGAATCCCAGATCTGCCATCTAGACTAAAGGCTGAGCCAGCAAAGAGACCCACCTCTACCTCTGAGAATATCAGACTCAGGACACTAGAATTCCCTAGAGGAAGTCTCAGGGTAACACGGGTCCCAATTCCCTCCTTCATTCCCTGGCTGTCTTGTGCCAGTGGCATGCTTACCTCTGTCTCTGGTTGGTCGAGGAATGAACACCAGGGGTGTTCATTGAGCCCTCGAAAGTCCCAGTCCCCAAGGATGTACCACAGGCATCCTGCAACAGATGACAGCCAGGTAGTCAACAGTAAACCCAAGTGCCAAAACTTTTAATAGCCATGTGGCTGGTTCAAAGACTATATCACCAATGGTCTCGGTGAGGTCATGGCTCCAATATCCTGACACACCTGACCTGGGATCGTCCTCCCTCTTTGACTTCCTGCTTATCCCTTGTCCCCCACCCCCCGACACTCCCTCACACCAATGCCTCCCTAGCTCTTGGCCACTTTCTTCTTATATGACCAGAAAATAAACTAGGAGGGCTGGGGGACATTGAAACCTGGTGACCCACCCTGAGCCCTAGGTTCTACCTGAGGCTGCTTCCCTCTGCAGTTCATGACCACACAGCTTCTGGATGTCATGAAGTTGCTGAGGGGTCGGTGGCTTGGTCCTATATACTGGTTTTATGCTCTGAAACTGTCCCCACAGAGATTGTGAGTGGTTGGCTCTCTTGATGCAGGGACTCTAAACCAAGGCTTGCATGCTCCCTTCTTCCTTCCTTTCCTCCTTTTCTCCCTCCATCCTTCCCTCCTCTCTTTCTCTTTTGTTTCTTTGTGTCACACCTGGGCCTTGAACTCAGAGCCTGGGTGCTGTCCTTGAGCCTTTTTACTCAAGGCAAACAGTCTACGGCTTGATCCACTCATCCACTTCTGGCTTTTTCATTTTGGTAGTTAGTTGGAGATAAGAGTCTTACAGGCTCTCCTGCCTGGGCCTTAAGCCTCAAACTTCCCAGCTCAGCCTCCTAAGTAGCTAGAATGACAGGCTTGAAGCACAGACATACAGCTCAAACCAAAATTTCTTTTTGTGCTGCGGAACCAGCACTGGAACCTTTCATTTTCTATGACCACACGAAGCCTGGTACACATAGTAATGTGTGAATAAATAAAAGTGTGTATAAATAAATGAGCATCCTCTATGACAATACTATAGAAAAGTCCCATACGACTCAGGTAAGCATCCTAGGGGTGGGGGTGGAGGAAGTGTCAAAGCCTGATATAGCTCTCCCATAGTTCTCCCTCCTCCCTATTCCCCCCTCCTGGTGCCACCACATTTAACTCTTTTGGCCCCCAAGGACATGAGCCATGATGTACTCGCTGGATTCTGGGGCCTCTGTGATGCCTCTCTTCTCAAAGATCTTTGTCCAGCTGCTGACCTGCTCTTTGTCACACAGTTCTACCCTCAGATATGAATGAGACTGATGTGAGCTGAAGGCTCGGCTCAATGGGCCTCCTCTCCTCCCCCTGGGGCCAGACAGGATGGTCCACCACATCAGCCCCCAAGTTTCATGTTGTAGAGAAAGGATCCTCGAGGCATCTCTGAATCTCCCAGATTCCAGTGCAGGTGCTGGGAATCATCTCTGCTCACAGCTGGCAAGCTGGTGATGGTGAGGTCACAATCTCTGCGCCCTACAATGTCCTCCACTGTGGTGGTCACACTAGAGAGAGCTGGAAAAGAATAAACAGCTGCTGGAGAAAGGCAGTCAAGGCACAACGTTCATAGTAGGCTTGGGAACTCTGGCTTGGGAACTCTGCCTGTGCCGCTTTGAATGTCATTGTTTGGCACTGAAAACCTCCATCTAATTTGACCCATAATCCCAGGTGTTAGTGGAAATTGCCAGCTTAAAGAAAAACCCTGGAAAAGCTGGCATTTCAGTTGTCCCAATGAAACTTAAAGGGTTCCAAAGTCAGTGGTCCCCTTAACCTTCCAGATAGCCTAGAGCAGGTTACAGAAACTGGCATTCAGCGATCCCTAGCAAACTGTCACGGCCTCATACCAAGCACGCTCCAGCAGAGGGAGCGTTCCGCACTTGCCTACACTGGAAATGGCCCAGGCAGGACACAGATTGGAGTCTGCAGGACTCCAGGGAGGACTGCCCTCCAGTGCACTGTCCTGGAGGGAATCCATGCCACCAGTGGTGGCCTGGAGCCCCGGGCCCAGAAGGCCCAAATATACTGTAAGGTTCCCCTCTCATCCTCAGTTGTGGTGAACCATCTGCCATGTTACACCATTGGCCACCCCCAGACACCCCCCAAGCTTCACATCCCCTTCCCTACACCCCCCATCTCGTTCCCTAATTATGTTTGGCAAACACATTCCCAACCTCTGAATTAGCTCCAAATCTACACACCACAGCAGAATGTCTGACTAGAAGAGTGCGGCTTTGGTCACATTTGCCTCACCAGCCTTCTGGCTGAAGACAGAAGAACAGGTGTCCACTCTGGTCTGCAATTCTCGTAGGGGAGACCCACGCAGGCCTAGCAGTACTGTGGGCTACAGGAAAGGGAGAAGAGAGAGGTGGAAAGAGGTGGAAAGGAACATCTACTGAAACCTTCCCCAAATTAGCCATGAAATTGTGAAGGAGAAAAAAAATTGTGGCTGGGTTCGTACTTAGCATTGATGACAAAAGAACAATATGCATACGCACAAATATTTTAATGTTTTCGTTTCTTTCATGCATGTGTTTCTAACGCATTTATAAGATTATTTCTTTGTTGCTTTGTATGTCCCTCCCCCACAGTGTAACCCCCGCTTTCACTATATTTGATGTCAGTATAACATTTGGAGGAGATGGGGACAAACAAGTCGTTTAAGGATTCAGGTGGACCTGTTGCAATAATGAGAAGTACAAAATGTCATGTCAAAACCAGCTTTACAATGTCGGTGTGGGGGGGGAGGGGGGTATAATTGGGTGGGGGGAGGGGGGTAAAATTGGGTGGGGGGAGGGGGAAGGCGGGGAAGGGAAGTGAAGGGTAAACAAAGGAGGAGGCTGCAATACTTGGTAAGAAATGTATGCATTATCCTGCCCATGTAATTGTAGCCCCTCTGTACAGTATGTTCTCAAATAAAATAAAATTAAATTAAAAAAAATGCTTTTGATCTTCATAGACATGGTGACTTAAATATGTTTCCATTGTTCTCATGTCCCTGCTTTCTCACACACACACACACACACACACACACACACACACACACACACACACACACACACACACACACACACACACACACACAAATCCAGATGTGTTGTCCTTGCAGCAGCTGCAATTTGCGAATTGATCACTCACCTGAGCACAGTCAGGCTGTACAAGGAGAAAGATGATCTCTCTCTCTCTCTCTCTGTCTCTCTGTCTCTCTGTCTCTCTGTCTCTCTGTCTCTCTCTCTCTCTCTCTCTCTCTCTCTCTCTCTCTCTCTCTTGCCTGCTCTCTCTCCCTCTCTCTCTTTTTCTCTCATTCATACACTCATAAACACACAGACTCAGAGCAGTGCCTCTCCTGAGTTTGTCAGTTCCTCATCTTGGACAATGTACAAGCTAGAGCACGGGGATTTCCTTGTCAGAACCAGGGGGTCCCACCAAAGGGGAGCACCACTCGAGTAACAAAGAACCACCCTGACTCTCCCAGGGCCAGACCTGTCCTCTTGGGAACAACCAATATTGACTCCCCATTCACCAAAACCCAAGGTGAGGATGCTGGGTGAAGGATTCCCGAGAAGGTGGCTTCTCAGAGCTGGGACACATAACAAGCAGGGGGTCATGATGCCCCCAGATGAGTGTCTGACTTGGGGTGGGGGCGGTGTTGGGGAATCAGATGGGTTCCTAAATGTTACTTAGATGGATGGACTCCCTATGTCCAGCCTAGATGCTTCTGGGTGACGTAGCATATTCTTGGGGAGAACGAGGAGACCAGATGGACCAGGAGCACCAGCAGATGTTGGCAGAGCTGGGAAATATCACCCTGTGAGAACTCATGACTACTGGGTTGGGGGGAGACAGGCTGGGTGTATGTCTGTGGGAGGGGGTGTGTTCCTTCCAGATATTTATTTTCTATCTGACCCCCAGTGCCCTCACCTCCCTAGTGGGCTCTTCTGGGACCCTCCTCAGGTGAAAGTGTGACCGAGTACAGAGGACAAGCTCTCACACAGCAAGGGGTTCTATCTTCTGTATCCAACACCCCCACCACCAGGAAAAAAGGAAAAGACCCGAGAAGGCAGGTGTGGAGATGCTGTTCCCCACATCTGATTAAAGCTACCAGGTTCCCACCAGGGAGAGGAAGGGTGCACATTTGCGGCTGTGTGGCTCCATTACTCCAGGCCAGGGGCTATCTGGCGCCTCCTCCTCACCCAACCATGTATCTCCCCATTTCCTGGAAAACTGGCCCCTAGGGTTGGGGGGTGGGATCCTGGGGTCGCCACCCACACACACCACCCACCCCTGGGTGCATTTGTGGCAGAGCCATGCCAGACTGTGGGGCATGGGGGAGGCACAGGCAGGAAGGGAGAGGGGAGGCAGGAGTCACGGGTCCAGGTCCTGGGGGAGGAGGGGAGAAAGGTGGAGGAGTGGTGGGGAGCGGGGTCACAGGGTGTGGGCCCTGTGGGCAGCCACTCAAGGTGCTGCTGGGAGAAGTTGTAGGTGGTGGCTCTGGGTGAAGCGGGCCCGGAGTCAGAGGACCAGGGGCCAGGACCTGGTAGGGGCATCAAGCCGGCCAGGGTCGCATCATTTCCACCGGGAGACTGAGAGAGGCGCCACAGATCTGAGCTGGCAGTGCCATGTTTGAAACAAGGCTCAGAGAATCCTCTCCATGTCCAGCTCAGCCACCACCACTTCAGCTGCCTCCTCCTCAGAGGCCGCTGCCACAGCCGCTGCCATTTCCACTCATGCCACCATCACCACCGCCACCGCTGCTGCCACAGCCGCCTCTTCACCTGCCTCCTCCTCCTCAGCGGTCTCCTCCTCTATGGCTGCCTCCACCACCGTGCTCCCCATGCTGGAACCTCAGACTCAGGGCAGCCATGGCTGATGCACTTTCCTGGGGCTGTGCAAGGCGATGCGCCGGCTGCGCCAGCTCCGCATGCTCTGTGCTCCTGGCCAAGACCTGCGTTTCAATTGTGGCCTCAACAAGACACTGAAGCTGCTTCCCCCAGTGTGTGTGCTCACTCCTCTCTGCTCTCTCTCTATCTGCCTCCACTCCTCTTGCGGGCCACCACTCCTCATCTGCGCATTTGCGCCTGGCCCTGTGAGACCCTGGCCACTGCTGCTAGCACAGTGAGGCCCCTGGTCCCTGGCTCCTCCTCTCCTCGGCCCCACCCGCTCTTCCTCTTGGCTCAGCCCCAACCCTTGCCCTCAAGAGCAGCCCTGACTGGGCCACATGTCTTCCATGTCATTGGAATTACATCATCACTTCAGCTCAGCATTCTGTCCCAACCATACCACTTGCTCAGGGGATCAAATATCCCCTCAGACCCACCACTGGAGGAGACTCTCCTCCAAGCCTCTTCACTCCACATATCAAGCATGTGCACGGTGACCCCGTGTGTGTGTGTGTGTGTGTGTGTGTGTGAGAGAGAGAGAGAGAGAGAGAGAGAGAGAGAGAGAGAGAGAGAGAGAGAGAGAGAGAGAGAGAGAGAGAGAGAGAGAGAGAGAGAGAGAGAGGGATTGTTGTGGATAACTACCTCTCAAGGACTCAGAACATAGCACGCTTTGGGATGACTCAGCACACAGCACACTTTAAAAAATAGCACAAAGCACCCTGTGTAAAGGACTCAGCAAGCACAATGTGCCCTTTGAAGGAGGGAGTCCATAGCATGTAGTGTATAGGACCCAAGCAAGGCACGCTTTGAAAAACTGAGCACATAGCACTCTTTCCCAGGACTCAGCACATAGCACCCTGTTTTAAGTGTCCATACACACCACCCTTTGAAGGGCTAAGTATGTAACACACTTTGTAAAACATTCAGTGCACAGCACCCTTTGAAAAACTCAGCACATAGCACAGTTTTGAAGGACTCAGCACATACCACCCTGTGGAAGGACTCAGCACACAGCACCATTTGAAAGACAGTACAGAGAACCCTGTGTAAAGGATTCAGCACACAGCAATCACCTCATCCCTCTCTTCTCAAGGATGTAGCACATTGCACCCATTGGCATGACTCAGCACACAGCTCCCCCCCTTTGAAGGAATCAGCAAAAGTATCCTGTGTAAAGGAATTGGCCCACAGCACCCATTGAAAAGCTCACCTGTCCCTCCCTTCTCAAGGAGTCAGCACATAGCACCCTTTGGGATGAATTAGCACACTGCACAATTTGAAGAACTCAGCATAAAGTACATTGTGTAATGGACTCAGCACACAGAACCCTTTGAAAAACCCATCATGGCCCACTCTTCTCAAGGACTCAGAACATAGCACCCTTTGGAATGACTTAGCACATAGCTCTATGTCACAAGTTCAACTGTCAGTAGAATTAGGGTGCTTTCTTCATTATCACCATTCTTCAGAAACACTCCACAAATCCTACTAGTTCTCATTGAGCTAATGTGTGTTTTATGGGGGAGGGTCAAAGCATGGGGGCCCTGTCCCTGAGCTCTTTGGTTCAATGCTAGAGCTCTACCACTGTGATCCACAGCTCCAATTTGGTTTGTTTTGGGGTTGTTCTTTGACAGGCTTTACGGTGATCAGGAAAGCCAAGTTGGGGTGTCCATGGGCAAAGGCTCTTAGCTCGGCCTGGAGCTGACTTCTCACTTCCTTGTGCCCCTGGGAGCCAGGGCCCCTGGAGCTCTCTTGGCCTAGGGTGGAACAGATCTGCTCTGGAATCAGCACTCAAGGTGAGCAAAAGTCAGCTTGACCCTGGTCACTTCCCCAAATTGAACTCTAGAGGAAGATAGTCCCCCACAATGGCATGGGGCCACATGTTCCACGTCTGGCCAACAGGGGGCAGGAGGCACCCACCATAGGCATTGTACCTATGAGTGTTTTTACTCTTTTTTTTTTTAATATTATTTTATTTTATTTGAGAACATACTGTACAGAGGGGCTACAATTACATGGGCAGGATATTGCATACATTTCTTACCAAGCATTGCAGCCTCCTCCTTTGTTTACCCTTCACCTCCCTTCCCAGCCTCCCCCCTCCCCCCACCCAATTATACCACCCTCCCCCCCCCTCCACCGACATTGTAAAGCTGGTTTTGACATGACATTTTGTACTTCTCATTGTTGCAACAGGTCCACCTGAATCCTTAAACGACTTGTTTGCCCCCATCTCCTCCACATGTTATACTGACATCAAATATAGTGAAAGTGGGGGTTACACTGTGGGGGAGGGACATACAAAGCAACAAAGAAATAATCTTATAAATGCGTTAGAAACATATGCATGAAAGAAACGAAAACATTAAAATACATATTTAAGTGTTCATTTTCCTAACATCACATTATCTGACCTTTTCTTGTTTCCCTGGGGCCCCCATCATGCTTCTTTTCTGGACAAGAAAGACCTTGAGACTCTTACCTACAATTAACCATCGAAAAGCAAGTGGGGCTGTGATTCAAGTGGCAGAGCACTAGAGTTGAGCAAGAAAACTCAACGATAGGGCCTAGACCCTGAGTTCAAACACACACACACACACACACACACACACACACACACACACACACACACACACACACACACACACACACACACACACACACACACACACACACCACCTGCATGCAAAATTAGAGATTTCTACACTGAAATCTTTGGGTATTCTCGACCTTTTCCCCTCTGAGCCTGGTGGCTGTTGGCCTAGGTGTTTGATGTATCCAACACCACCTGGCATCTTTAATTTTGGGGAACAGAATGGCTAGAAGGCCATCTTTCCCCCAGCCCAGCTCCTTGATTGGGTCAAGGTCTATCCAGGCCCTTTGGGGCAACTTTTACAGACTCACCAAGATGCCTTCAAAAGGTATCACATGCTGGGCACTGGTGGCTCATGCCTGTCATCTTAGCTACTCTGGAAGCTGAGATATGGAATCACAGTTCAAAGACAGCCTGGGGAGGAAAGTGTGTGAGACTCTTATCATCGATGAACCATCAGAAAACAAGAAGTGGCCCTGTGACTCAAGTGGTAGACTGCTAGCCATGAGAAAAAGAGCTCAGGGACAGTAGCCAAGACCTGAGTTCAAGCCCCAGGACTGGAAGAACAAATCTTTATTGGATGCTTGAAAACAATTTATAACTTTGGAAACAATTTATTCTTTGTGATAAGCATACCATGGGCCTCTTCTCTTGCCAAAAATAGGCCATTAGATGTCCCTAGAATTTGGGCCGCCTCCTGGCAGCCTTTGCCCTACTCAACCCGCAGTTTACCATTCCCATCACCCAGCATATGGAGGACTGAGAGAAGGCCACCTGGCCACCTACTTGTGGTGGCTGCTGAGGCCTTGAAGAGTCAGTTTGTCACATAGAGAGTATCATCTACATCAGTCTACAGAAGAAAGGGAAGGAGCACTTCTCACCCAAGCCCGCGAGCTGTGGGTGGCTCTGGATGTGGGACATCTGCGGCAGGACATGCTCTGTGGGGGAGTCCTCTATGGGGTTGAGAACCCGTACCTCTCCTCTGGCAGTTTCCACACTGAGTTGAAGTGGCAATTCTTCAAAACCTTTCTGCTCCTCCCTCATTTCGCCCACCCTGGAGCCTGAGGCCACCAAAGCGGCGGTGGTGGCTGGAAGCTCAGCCTGCACTGCATCTGGAGCCCACTGTCCGTGTCTTCCCAGGTAAGGAGTGACAGCGGCTCCCGCAGCTCTCTCCTCTTCTCCATCTTCTCCTAGAACAGCCAGCACACAGTCTCAGGTTTTTTTCTGACACAGCTCATCCAGAACGAGCATCTGCTCTTTACATGCCACGAGGGACTCATCGACAGTGTGATGTGTGCCGACAGCTGGCTGCAGCTATGTTGGAGATCACCCTCTGGACTATGGAAGTCCATCTCATCAGGCAGGTCATGGACAAAGTAGAGTTTCTTCTCAGATACCCACCTGTCCCGCTTCCCATCCCCACACAGGCTGTGGTGCCAGCTCACGGGATGGAGGGCTGGTGGCTGGAGCTTTCTCTGGCACTGAGCTGCCAGGTGAACCAGGCACCTTCAGTGGGCCTGCCACTCCTGCAGCAGGAGTTTCCCCCTGTGGATTTCAGCCAGAATGCTCATAAATCCACGTCCCTCTTGGTTTGGGGAATGTCTCTATCCTCTGCGATGGTCATGTTGGGGGGAGTAGCCTCCCCCTGCGTCTCTAGGGTTTTTTACTTCCCCTTCCCTAGGGAAAGCCAAGAAGCTCAGCTGGGCCTGCAGCCTCTCCTTCTGTGGTATGGTTGCTTTTAGGCACTTGAGAGTGTCCTGCCACTTTGGGGGGCACCACTTGGTCCCCCCAGTTGGTCGGGCCATGCACTTGCTTCAGCTGCTCCAGGAATTGGGTCTACCTCTCTAGGTGCTACTGTAGGGCCTCCTTCTCAGAGCTCAGCCACTCATTGGAGGTGATGTGCCACTCACAGGTTGCAGCTGTGCCAGGGACTGCTCCTGAGATGCTTGGCTTTCTCTCTCAGTCACTTCTTTCCATTCCTCTATCTTTTCCTCTGTGCAGTCCAGCTGTTCTCGCAGGTGTTTCTGCACCTGCTGCTCTGCGTCCCCCAGCTCATCCTCTAGGTCGAACACCTGCCTCGTCCCTCACTCCTTCTCCTCTGTCAGTTGGTTCACCCGCTGGGTCAGCTGCCAGGTCCTCCTCCTTCCACGCGGACCTCTCAAGGCTCAGGACTTCTGGGAAGGTTTCTTTCTCTAGATTTGCTGTGCTCACCAGCTAGCTCACTTTGTCCAGTAGTCTCTTCAATACCTCACGCCCAACCAGTGCTTGTTGAAACTTGCAGATGCTGTTCTTCCTGTTGCTCCACTGTGTCCAGAGCACTTCCAGCTTCTCCTGCAACTTTGAGTTCACTTGTGCCAGGTCATCGAAGCTTCTGGTCTTTTCCTCGAGCTGAAATGTCACATCATTCAGCGGTTAGAAGAACATTTCTGTCTCATTCTGTGAGCAGTGACCACAGAAGCTGACATCTACAGGTCTGCCATGCACTGTTTTGCAGCCTGCAGGCAGCTGGTGACAGATTCGTGCTCCCTTTCTCTGTCATTGGTGGCCTGCTGCACGTGGGCGGGTGCCCATTGTAAATTGCTTTCTGCGGAAACCAACCTCTGTATATGGGTGCCTTGTGGATCTCTAGCTCCGTTTTCCATGCTGCGTGCACCTGGGCTATCTTCTCCCTCTCTTTCTCCCATTGATCCTGCAGGTCTCTCTTTTCCTGCTTCAATGGTTGGATCTTGGAAAAGAGTGCCTGGTTTCTTCTTTTGCTTGGGTCCAGGGTGGGCACCACGTTTTGGTAGCGCTTCTGTGGATCCTTGGTGGTATCAGGACCACTGACACTCTGGGCTCTGATGGCTGTGACTGTGTCCAAAGGCAGGGGAGGCCTGTGGTGAGCATCACCTTTGGCCGGACCCTCCATTGAATCACGCTCCCCAGTGGCGTTTGTATTGGGGATCCTTACCTTTTTCATGTTCTTTGTTTTCTTGAATGTTGCAGGTCTTTCAGGAGGATTCTTCTGGCGGTCTTCTGGCGGCAGTTTCTTGACCGCAGCTCTCTCATGGAGTCTTGTTTCAGACATCTGAGCGCTGGGATGGGAAAGATGGGCTGGCCACGTTCCCAGGCTCTGGGATATCCTCTGTTCCACTCACTGTCCACTCACTGACAAGGACATCAATTTCCTACTCTAATCCAAAGTCACCTGGAGTCTCTTGCTCACCACTTAGCCACCTCTACCTTTCTCAACTGTTTGTAGTAGTGTCAACCAACAGAGGGACTCCCGGTGCTATCAGGCAGCATGGAATATGGGTGTGGCCGCCATTCTTGTATCCCATTGGTCAGAAAGAACCATGAAAGAATGGGGGGTGTGACCAGAATCCTGTGATGCAGGCAGAATGGGCAAAGTCAAGATGACAGCAGCCCCTTTCCCAGGAAACTCTGTCCAATACAGTTGGGGACAAGAGTGTGACCTGCTTTAGCTGGATGGCTGCACAAATTGTTGTGTGTGTCTGTTTGTTGCCTGTCCCAGACCTTGAACTCAGGATTTGGCACAGTCCTTGAGATGCTTTTACTCAAGGCCAGGCCTCAACCTCTTGAGCCAAAAAGCTCTACTTCTGGCTTTGTTGGCACTGAAGTAGGACATGGGTCTGAAGGACTTTCTTGCCTAGGGTGACTTTGACCATGATACTGCTACCACAGCCTTGTAAGTATTAAGGAGGACTGCTGAACCCCACTGGTGCCTCCCTAATCACTGGTCTTGCTGATGTTCTTGGACAGACCTGAGTATTCCCTATACTTGGGTTGAAATGGTGGGAACTGGAGCCCACAGTTTGAATCCTGGTCCTGTCACCTCCAAATGGCAGGAGATCCTAAGAAACTCATTCCTATCCATATGAATACCAATGGAATGTGATATATGTCATGATTGAATGGGCAGTTCTTGAAAGATTCTAGGTTAAAATTATACACAATTATATGCCAGGACACTGATTGATTTTAACTAACACTTTATGAAGCATTTAAACAATCACATTCATTAAATGGAGGCATAATGAAATACTTAAGAATTGGGTGTCACATAGTAGAAAGGTGCCATTTTTTCTGTCAGGACTGAGATTGGAACTCATGGTCTGGGTAATTCTGTTGCACTGTGTGGGAATGGGAAGCTCACCTCCTTGAAGTCAAGAAATTCAATTCTGTTCCTTAGGCCTGAAATCGATCCCCAGCAATAGAAAGCATCCTATTCGTGTACATTTTACATATATTACTTATATTTACATACATATGTTGACTCTATTGCGTTCAGTGTAGTTATTAATTTTATTTTTGTTTTATTCATGTGTTGACTGTTTATACATTGACATAGGATATAGGTCTGCATATGTATTCCACTTCATACCTGACACCCAGGACTTTCACAGAAAAAGAAAACATGTGTCATCATCAGCTTGTTACTCCACGATTCATTGTTTAGGAGTGCTGGCCCAATTCATGAATGGGTGAATGTCAGCACGCCATCCTTGGGCAAATTGAGCTGACAGGCAGTTCCCAGGATCTGAGATCGAGCCCCAGGGGTTGACAAAATAAGAACAGCGAGACATCCACATGGTAGTATGCTAATAAATATACATCTTTATAGAGTGTCAGAGATGTCTACACATTATTCAGTTATATAGTCTACATTCCTACCAATTCTTGGGTACTTATTATGCCTCCATGAATTTAATGTTATTGCTTTCATCCTTGTACCCAATTAAGTAAATCAGGGTCCTGAAATTATTGCGTCCCTGTAAGAAATAGTAATCTTTTAATGTTTCATATTAAATAAAATCAGTCTACTGAAATTATGATATCTAATTTTATACAAGTAGCATTCATGATCAGCTCATTCAACTGTGACATTGATAATATTCCATCGTTATTCCTATGGATGGGAAGGAGTCTCTAGGATCTCCCACCATCTGGAAGTGGCATGACTGGGATTCCATCTCTAGACCTATGTTCCGGTACTATGGCTTCCCCAATAGGCCGCCAGACTTCAGCATGCAAGATGAAGTACCCTTTGGAGCCATGTCATTCAGACCCAAATGTTCACGGTGCAAAGGAAGAAAATGTAAAAATGCAATCATGCCACTTTTTTTTGGTCGGTCCTAGGGCTTGAACTCTGGGCCTGGGCACTGTCCCTGTGTTCTTCAGCTCAAGGCGAGCACTCTACCGCTTGAGTAACAGCGCTACTTCCAGGTTTCTAGTGGTTTATTGGAGATAAGATTCTCATGGACTTTTCTGCCTGGGATGGCTATGAACCGCGATCCTCAGATCTCAGCCTACTATGTAGCTTGGATTACAGTTGTGAGCCACCGGTGCCTGGCTCCTCCACTTTTTTTCAGTGCATATTTTTTCCCCACGCAAGGCCTGGAGGTCTAGGATCCAAGGATCGGCTATGGCTCAAGTGGCTGCACCCTAGCCTAGGGCGATGGAAGCTGAGGCAGACTTACCATGGCCTGAGTTCAAGACCTTGTTTCGCAAAAACAAAAACAAAAACAAAAACAAAACAAAAATAATTAGCTCCCTGGCTTGCAATTCACACCGTTTATTCTACTAGGCTTTGGATTTGATCTCAGGGTCTGGGTAACTCTGTAGCACTGTGGACGAAGGGGAAGCTCATCATATTTGAAGACAAGAAAGTCAGGCCTGGTCCCTAGGCCTGAATTCCACCCCCAGCCCTGGAAAACATAATATTTATATACATTGTTAAGATAGGATTTATACTTACCTATAGATGTTCAGTCCATATCCTTTTTGTGGTGGTTATTGATTGTATTTTTGTTTTATTCAATTATTTACAGTTTAGTGAATGTGATAGCATGCATTCCATTTATTATATTGATGACATCCCATCACATAGTGTATAAATTTGTAGACGTGTTCCCCATCATGTTTGACACCCAAGACTCTCAGAGAAAAGGAAAACAGGTGTAACAATTGTTTTTTTTTTATTCCACAATCCAATTGTTTGCAGTGCTGGAATCTGAACTCAGGGCCTAGCAGAACCAATTCATGCATGAATGTGTTAACATGGCAACCTCTAGCCAAGGAAGCTGCCAGATAGTTCCCAGAACCTGAGATTGAGTTCCAGGGGTAGACAAAATAGCCATACATTGATAGGCAGGTGGCAGTATGCCACTAAATATATATTTGTATAGAATTCCAGAGACATCTACCTAGGATTCAATGAGATCAACTACATTCCCACCACCTCTTAGGCATTTATTAACCCCCATTGAAGGAATAGTATGGTTTTCATGCTTCATAAACCATTCATTAAGATCAATCAGCATCCTAGGATCATTGCGTCCCATTTAGATTTGACCGATGCCTGCAGAAACTTATTCAATCATGAGTTTCCAAACATTCCATCATTATTCCCGTGCATAGGAACTAGTCTCTTGGGAAATCCCCCCATTGGTAAGTGTCAGGACCAGGATTCAAAATCAGGGCCTATGATGTCATATGGGTCTGTGGCTTCATTGAAAACCGCTAGCCTTGCCCAATGCAAAGCGAAGTACCGTTGTAGCCATGTTATTCAGACCCAGGTTGGTCATCATGCAAAAGAAGAAAATCTAAAATATCCATCTCATGGCTAGTTTTCTGTGAGGGTTTTTTGTTTTTCTCCTGCAAGGCTTCAGGGCCTAGGATCACAGGATCGTCTATTCACCAATTGCATCCCACCCAGCCTAAAGCGATAGAAGCTGAGGCAGAGTTGCCATGAACTGAATTCAAATCACTTGGTTGGCCAAAATATAATAAAATTAAATAAAAATAATAAATAATAAACTACCCTTGCTCAGAATTTGCACCATTTTTGTGCCGCAGCTGGGATTCCAACTCAGATCTGGGTAACACTATAGTACTGTGGGTGAAGGGGAAGCTCACCATCCTTGAAGACTACAAGGTCAGGCCTGCTCCCAGGTCTGGCAAAAATCATATGCCCACCTATTTTAAACATAGGGTCTCTATTCACATGCATGTGTTGAATGCATCATGATTTCAATGTAGTTATTCTTTTTATTGTGTGTCTTAGTCAGGGATGCATTTTGTATTTTATTGACTATGATGACAGATATAACTGTGCTGGCAGGGATGCAACTTATTCCCATGTCTATAGCATTGCTTAAGCCTTCTCCATCTTAGCTGAGACTCAGAACTTTCACCAGGCAGGAAAACAAGTGGACGGATTAGATTCTCACATCTGCATTCCTCTTTTGGCAGTGCTGGGGTTGGAACTCACAGCTTAGCAGACCCAATAGGAGAAAGGGTCAATGTGAGGATACCATGTTGTGGGCAAATAAAGAACTAAGCTTTTTGCAGGACGTGAGATCCAGCCCCGGGAGTGGGAGGGGGAGAGCACAATACTCATCTACTCATAAGCTGAAGGTAGTCTGCATATTTGTATACAGTAGGAGAGATGGTGACCTGTGATGGAATCCAATATACTCCATGACTACCGATTCTTGGATCTTTCCAGATGCCTCCATTTCATGACTGTGATGATTATGGTCATGCTTCATCAACTCTTCATGAAAAATAATCGATACCCCATGAGTCTTGCCTATCATTTCCTACTTGCATCCTGCAGAACGTACTCATTCAAAGATGAGATTGATCGAATTCCACGACCCTTCCAAGTGCTGGAAACGAGCATCTCAGGATCTCTCGCCATTCCCTCAATGGAGGGGGACGACCGGGATTCGACCTTGAGGTCTCCGATATCCTGTCTCCTTTGGGCTTCTCCGAGAGCCAGCAGACCTTCAGCCACACCAAGTCACCTTCACTCTACAGGCTGCCGATTTCGAACCCAGCATGGTCACCATGCAAAGGAAAAAATGAACATAAATGCACCAGGTGGGACTTTCTGCCACTTTTTTCCCCTCGCGGCTTTTTTTCCTGCAAGTCCTGGGGTCCTAGGATCCTAGGATGGGTTGTAGGTCCAGAGGCTGCAGCCTAGGATTATCAGAATTGAGGCAGAGTTGCCACGACTTGAGTTCAAGCCCCGAGTCTGGTTAAAAAAAATACAAAGGAAGAATCCTAGCTCAGAATTCACTCCATTTTACTGCCAGAGCTGGGATTTGAACACAGTTCTGGGTAGCTCTGTTGCACTGTGAGGGAAGGGGAAGCTCACCATCCTTGAAGAATACAAGGTCAGGCCTGGTCCCAGGGCCTGAAGTGAAGCCCCAGCACTGGCAAAAATCATATGCCCACCTACTTTACACATAGGATCTCTATTTACATATATGTGGGGAATGCATCATGCTTTCAGTGTAGTTATTCATTTTATTGTGTGTCTTAGTCAGAGATGGATTTTGTATTTTATTGAGTAGGATGACAGATATAACTGTGTTGACATGGATGGGAACCTATTCCCATGTCTATAGAGTTATTTATGCCTTCTCCATCCTAGATGAGACCCAGGACTTTCACAGGAGAGGAAAACAGGTGGACCAATGGGCTTCTCACATCAGGATTCATGTTTCATTACTGTTAGGATTTGAACTCAGAACCTAGAAGGTCCAATTGGAAAAGGGTCAAGGTGAGGACACTGGCCTGTGAGCAACTGAGGAGCTAGGCCATTCACAGGACCTGACATTGAGCACCAGGGAGGACCAGGATAAGCATAAATTCATAATTTAAACATAGGATATACATTGATATACATGTGTAGACAGCATATTGTGTTCGGTGCACTTCTCCTTAATTTGTGTCTAATTCATGGAGGTATTGTGTATTTTACTGAGTGTGGTGACAGGTATAACTGTGCTGACCTGGATGAGGACCTGTTCTCATGGTTATAGGTTTGTGTATGCATTCATTCTCCATCCTTTCTGAGACCCAGGACTTCCACACGAGAGGAAAATAAATGCAACAATTGGCTTCTGACATCAGGATGAAATTTTTGTCAGGGCTGTCATTTGAACTCAGGTCTGTTTAACCCCATTGCACTGTGGGGGAAGGGGAAGCTCACCATCCTTGAAGACTAGAATGTCTGACCTGGTCTAAGGTCTGATTTGAAGCCTCAGTACTGGATAAAATAACAAGCCCACCTTTTTTAAACATAGGATCTCTACTTCCATATAGGTGTGGTATGCATCTTGCATTCAATGTAGTTGTTTTTTTTTGAGTCAGGTGTGGTATGCATCTTGCATTCAATGTAGTTTTTTTTTTGTGTCTTATTCATGGATGTATTGTGTATTTTATTGAGTATGGTAACAGGTATATCTGTGCTGCCCTGGATGGCAACCGATTCCCATGATTACAGAGTTGCCTATATAGCATTCTCCATCCTAGCTGAGACCCAGGACTTTCACAGCACAAGAAAACAGGTGCAACGATTGGCTTCTTACATAAGGATGAATTTTTGGTAGGGCTGGGATTTGAACTCAAGGCCTAGCAGGCCCAAGTGGTGGATGGGTCATGGTGAACACACCAGCCTGTGAGCCACTAAGCATCTAGGTTGTTCCCGGGACCTGAAATGGAGCCTCGGTGGGGGCCTTTATAGTCATAAATTCATAATTAAACCAGAGGATCTCTATTTCCATACATGAGTGGGCAGCATCTTGGGTTTGGTGTAGTCATTGTCATTTCGTGTTGTCTTATTCACAATGTATTGTGTATTTTCCTGAGTATAGGATGACAGATATATCTGTGGTGACCTGGATGACAACCTATTCCAATGAGTATACAGTTGCCTATGCATTCTCCATTCTAGCTGAGACCCAGACCTTGCACAGCACAGAAGAACAGGTGCAATGACTGGTTTCTCACATCAGGGTAAATTCTTGGCAGTGCTGGGATTCAAACTGGGGGCCTAGGTGGCCCAACTGCCCAATGGGTCCATGTGAGCACACCAGCCTTTGAGCCACTATGGTGCTGGGCCCTTCCCAAGAACTGAGATCTTGCCCTAGGGAGGCCACAATAGTCCTCAAGGCATCACTGAAACATGGGATGTCCATTCATATCCATGTGTGGACTCTTGTGCAATAAGTATAGTGATCCTCTCTATTTTGTGTGCTATTCATTGATGTATTGTGTATTTTCTTGAGTATATGATGACATATATAACTGGGTTGACATGGATTACAACCTATTCCCATGAGCATAGGGTGGCCCATGCATTCTCCATCCTAGCTGAGACCAAGGCCTCCCACAGGAAAGGAAAATAGGTGTAACCACTGGCTTCTGACATTAGGATGAATCTTTTGACACTGCTAGGATCAGAACTCGGGGCCTAGCATGCCCAATAGGCGAATGGGTCCACGTGAGCACAACAGCCTGTGAGGCACTAAGGAGCTAGGCTGGTCCTGGTCCTGGAGAGCACAATAGTCATCCATTTATAAGCTCAATATATTATGATAATAAGCACATATTTCTACAGAGTAGGAGAGATGGCGACCTGTGATGAAATCCAATCTACGCTGTGACTACCGATTCTTGGATCTTCCCCTATGCCTACATTTCAAGACTGTGATGATTATGATCATGCTTCATCAACTCTTCATGAAAAATAATCGATACCCCATGAGTCTTTCCTATCATTTCTTACTTGCATCCTGCAGGAACTACTCATTCAATGATGAGATCAATAGCATTCCATGACTCTTTCTGGGTCTGAAAACGAGTGTCTCAGGATCTCCCGTCATTCCCTCAATGTAGGGGGGTGGACCGGGATTCGAAATTGGGGCCTCAGTTGCCTGGTTGGCCTGGGGCTCTTCCGATATCCAGCAGGCCTTCAGCCATGCCAAGTAACCTTCAATCTGCAGGCCGCCAGGTTCAGACCCAGCAAGGTCACCATGCAAAGGAAAATAAACAAAAATGCATTAGGTGGAACTTCCTGCCGCATTTTTCTTCTCATGGCCATTTTGTTGTTGTTGTTGTTTTCCTGCAAGCCCTGGGGTCCTAGGATTCGAGGATGCTTTATGGATTCAGAGTCTGCAGCCTAGGATGATTGGAGCTGAGACAGAATTGTCTCTACTTGAGTTAAATCCCTGGGTATGGAAAAATAATTAAAAAATTAAAAAAAAATTATGAATGTAGCACCCTAGCTCAGAATTTGTGCCATTTTACTGCCAGAGCTGGGATTTGAATTCAGGTCAGGGCAACTCTGTTGCACTGTGGGGGAAGGGGCAGTTCACCATCCTAGAAGACTACAAGGTCAGGCCTGGTCCCAGAGCCTGGATTGAAGCCCCAACACTGGCAAAAATCATATGCCCACCTATTTTACACATAGAATCTCTATTTACATACATGTGTGGAATGTATCATGCTTTCCGTGTGTGTCTTAGTCAGGGATGCATTTTGCATGTTATTGAGTATGATGACAGATATAAAGGTGCTGACATGAATGGTAACTGATTCCGATGTCCATGGAGTTGCCTATGCCTTCTTCATTCTAGCTGAGACCCAGGACTTTCACAGGACAGGAAAGTAGATGGATCGATGTGCTTCTCACATCAGGATTCATGTTTCGGTACTGCTAGGATTTGAACTCAGAACCTAGCATGTCAATTTGCGAAAGGGTCAATGAGAGGACACAGCCTGTGAGCAACTGAGGAGCTAGGCTGTTCCCAGGACCTGATATCGAGCCCCAGGTAGGGCCAGGATAGGAATAGATTCATCCATGAAACATAGGATCTATATTGACATTCATGTGTGGACAGTATCTTGCATTCAGTGCTCTCCTTCTCCTTATTTTGTGACTAATTCATGGAGGTATTGTGTATTTTACTGAGTATGGTGACAGGTGTAACTGTGCTGACATGGATGAGGACCTGTTCCCATGGTTATAGGGTTGTGTATGCATTCATTCTCCATCCTATCTGAGAGCCAGGATTTCCACACGAGAGGAATACAGATGCAACAACTGGTTTCTGACATCAGGATGAAACTTTTGTCAAGGCTGTCATTTGAACTTAGGTCTGTTTAACCCCATTGCACTGTGGGGGAAGGGGAAGCTCACCATCCTTGAAGACTAGAATGTCTGGCCTGGTCCAGGGCCTGATTTGAAGCCCCAGCACTGAACAAAATAACAAGCCTACCTCTTTTGAACATAAGATCTCTGTTTACATACAGTTGTGGTATCCATTTTCCATTCAATGTAGTTATTTTTTTTGAGTCTTTTTCGCGGATGTATTTTTTTGTCAATAAAGAAGCAACTTTATTGAGAAGGTTCCTACACTGACCGGCCAGGGCCGCAGCACAGACTCGGGAGCTGATATTGCGACCTTGTGTATATTATTGAGTATGGTGACAGGTATATCTGTGCTGCCATGGATGACAACCTATTAACATGGCTATAGAGTTGCCTATATAGCATTCTCCATCTTCGCTGAGGCCCAGGACTTCACAGGACAGGAAACCTGGTGGATTGATGGGCTTCTCACATCAGGATGAATCTTTTGGCAGTACTGGGATTCGAACTCAGGGCCTAGCAGGCAAAACTGGTGAATGGGTCAAGGTGAGCACACCAGCCTGTGAGCTCTAAAGTGCTAGGCCGTTCCCATAACCTGAGATTCAGGCTCGGAGTGGGGCTGGTGCACCATATTCATCCATTCATGAGCTGAAACTTGTGTGCTAATAAATACCTATTTGTATAAGAAAAGAGATGTGGCAAGTTGTGTTAGAATCCTATCTACCATGTGAGTACTGATTCTTGGATCTTTCCCAATTCCTCAATTTCCTGAATGTAAGTATTGTCACACTTCATTAAGTCTTAATTAAAAATTATCATTGTGCCAAAGGTCTTGCCTATCATTTCCTATGTGAATCGTATATTAACTTCTCAACTCTTCCCTAGACTTGAATTCTAGCACCAGCCTGAAAAACCTAACATTTATAGACATTTTAAATATATGATTTATACTTACATCTATATATTCAGTCTATATCGTGTTTGTTGGAGTGATTCATTATATTTTATTATTGATTGGTTTAGCATTTATTTTATGGACTATCAGTGCACCTATAACATTTATTACATTTATTCCAATCTATTCCATAGCATGTAGCTTTGCAGATATGTTATGTAGATCATACCTGACACCCACTACTTGCACAGAAAAGGAAAACAGGTGTCACACATGGAATCTTACACCAGAAAGAAACTTTTGGCAATGATGGGTCCTAGACTAAGGGCCAAGGAGGCCCAATTCATGAATGGGTGAGTGTCATCACAGAGCCATTAGCCCATTCAACTGCCAAGTGGATCCCAGTACCTGGGATCAAGCCCCAGGTTTGGCCAAAATAGCAATAACTTTCTATGCAGATGATGGTATACAAATATAAATAAATTTAGATATTTAGATACTGTCAGAAATGTCTATCTGGTATTCAATGACATATATTACATTCCTATGGATTCTCAGGTCTTTAGTGAGGACTCCATCTAATCAATAGTGTTCTTTTAAAGCATAAAAAACTATGAATTAAAATCAACGTGTCCTGTAATTATTGGGTCTAATTTTATGCTAGACTGATTGATGAACTACTCATCCAACCATGACATTGATCACATTCCTCAGCTGTTCCTAGGGACAGGAAATAATTTTGTAGGATCTCGAGCCCTTTGTAAGTGACATAACGGGATTCAAACTCAGGGCCTAGGTGTCCAGGTTGGCCTATGGCTTCGATGTCAGGCCTCCAGCCTTCAGCAATGCCAGGTGACCTACAGGTTGCAGCCTTGCCATTTGGACTGGGGATGGTCACCATGAAAGGAAGGGAAACCCAAGAAACCACTAACCATCCGCAGTTCACAGCTTTTTTTCGATGCCATTTTCATTTTGCTTTCCTGTCATCCCCTGAGGCTTAGGATCCCAGGATGGACTGTGGGTCCACAGGCTGCACCATCCCAGCCTAGGGTGATGTTAGCTGAGGCAGAGTTGCCACTACCTGATATTAAGCCATGTGATTGGCAAAAAAAGATAAATAAATAAATAAGAAAAACATAAAAATGGTAAAGGACTAATGAAGCTCCCTGGATTGGAATGTGTGCCCTTTTATTTCTGCCAGGCCTGGGGTTTGAACTAGGAATCTGAGTAACTCTGGTGCACTGTGGGGAAAAGGGAAGTTCACCCTCCTGGAAGGTAAGAAATTCAGGACAGTTCCTACATAAAGAAGGACAAGAAGAACAAGAACTGGTTATATAAAATGCTCCCTAACAGAGAACAAAGTAAATATATTAAAAGTAGATGAGGCACAGCTCCTAACAGTAGGTGTATAACATAGCAGGAATTATTAGATACTTCACAGTCTCAACTTTCAATATCAATGAACTTAAAGTTCCAATTAGAAATCATAGATTAGATAGTAGTATCAAAAAACAATACACGTCCATCCAGTGTCCACAAGAGATATATTTTATTGACAAAAACAAACGTACTCAAACTGAAAGGCTGAAAGGAAAAATTTCAAGCAAATGGACAACATAAACAGGCCACAGTAGAATTACTAACATAAGATAAAATAGAATTCAAATTAAAATTAGTAGGAAGAGACATTACATTTTGATAAAGGCAACATCAATTAGGAGGATATAACCAGTTTAAATATCAATGCCCTGAATCCTGGACCACCACACATCATCAACAAAATACTACATAACCTAAACACACATCTTAACCCATCATTGTCATCCATGGATTGGTTATACTGGAAAAACTCAACCAAGAAACTGAAGACCTAAATAACTACATTGACCACCTAGCCCTAATAGACATCTACAGAATATACATTCAGTATCAGTTTATACATTCTTCACAGCAGGTCATGGAAGATTCTCCAAAACAGAACCTATCCTATGTCACACAGAAATTCTGTCCAAGTTGAAAGAAAAATTAATTGAATTCTCATATCTTGTCAGACCACAACAGAATAAAATTAGAATTAAACAGCTAAAGCAAAAAAAAAGTCAAACCCATCAAAAGTGAACAACACATTGCTGTTTGACCAGTGGGGCACTGAAGAGATTAGAATGGAAAGCTGAACGTTTCTGGAATTTAACAAAAATGAACACACAAAATACCAGCTCCTCTATGACATATTAAATGCAGTACCAGAGGAAAATGTAGAACTTTGAATGCCTACATCAGGCAATTGGGGAAATCTCAAATCAGTATTTTAGTTATGTATCTCAAGCTCCTTGAAAAGAGGAACAAGTCCAAAACCAAGTAGACAGAAATAAATAACAAAATTAAATCAGAAATAACTAAAGACAAAGATCAACAAAACAGAGCTGGTTTTTTCAATAAATTAACAGACTTGACAGACCCTTATCATAGCTTACTAAAAAGAGACCTTATGTAGATAGAAAGATAAATAGAAAACATACAGATTGGGAGAAGATCTTTAGTTGCTCTGCGACACACAATGGCCTCATATCTCAAATATTCTAAAAGACTCAAAAGTTAACCCTCCCCCCAAAAAAACAAATCCTCAAAGAAACTACAACCCTCATAATATAAGTGGGCTTAAGATTTAAAGAGAGACCTCTCTGAAGAAGAATTATGAATGACCGATAGACACATGAAGAAATATTCAACATTTCTGTCCATAAAAGAAATGCAAGTCAAAGCAATATTGAGATTCCACCTCACCCCAGTTAGAATGACCATTATGAAGAAAACTAATAATAACAGATACTGGGCCGGTGGGCAATGTGGCCAAAAAGGAACATTACTGCACTATTCGTGAAAATGTAAACTTGTTCAAATACACTGTAAAGAAGTATAGAGGTTCGTCAATAGAGCTCCCCTATGACCCAGCAATGATGGATCAAGAAAATGTCATAGATATTCACAACAAAACTCTGTGCTTCCGTCAGAATGAATGATATTGCCCCACTTGTAAGGAAATGGAATCATATGGAAACATAACAAGTCAAATAAGCCAGACACAAAAAATCATAAGCTACATGTTTTCACTCATTTGGAAATGAGCTCCAAGAAATGGATACAAGATGATTGTATAGTGAACTGTTTTTACTTATTTCTATGTAGTTTTTACCCTTTGGTTTATTCCCTGTAGTCACTGATTTTGATTTCTTTACCCTTTGTCTTATACATGTTAATCTGATTTGGGGAAGGGAAGGGAAATCACAGAAATGGTGGGACAAAGATTAACCAAAGCAACGATGATATTCACTAGATACTATGTTAGAAATTAACTTTATAACTTTGTGGGTGTGGGGTGTCAGGGTTGAGGGAAGCAGGAAAAAATGGGGAAGGGATAACACTGTTAAAAATGTAGTAATTACTTATGTAACTGTAACCCACCCCTCTGTATATCACCTTCATAAAAAAATACCCAAAACAATAAAAGAACTCATACAAATAGAGAAAATTAGAGACAAAAATGAGACAACACAACAGATATAAGCAAAATTGAGATGGTTATAAGAGAGAACATTGAAAACTTTATGCCAATCACTTGGAGAATCCTGGAGAAATTGATGCTTTCCTATACTCGATCTGAACCAAGAAGTAACACATAAGATGAAATTAAAATGTAATGTCAATAAATCACTTCCCATTCCAGAAAAATCTAGGACTCAATGAATTTATCATGAAATTAAGGCCTGCAAAGAATTTACAATACTCAGATCTAACTCTTCAATGGAATAGAAAGGGAAATGGAATTATCAAACACATTCTATGAAGCTAGAATTAGACTCTTCCCCAAATCACATAGGGACTCACCAAAGAAAGAAAACTATGAACCCAACTGTTTGACAAGCAGTGATGCAGAACTTCTCAAAAAAAATTCTCACAAACCAATTTCAGCAGCTAACAAAAAAGTCATATTTTATAATCAAATAGGATTCATCCTAGGATACATTTGGATTCAATATTCTTGTCAGTAAACATCATACAAACCATCAGCAGAAGAAGGGACAAGAAACATGATTGTCTATAGGGATGTAGAAATAGCTTTTAACAAGCTCTAATACCACTTTATGATTAAAAGGTCTTAGAAGCTAGGAATACATGGAACATTCCTCAATATAATACAGAGCATGTATATGACAGATATAATTAGCATTTACCTATCTGTGGAAGCATGAAGACATTAAAATCAGGAATGAGAAAAGGATGTCCATTCTCTCTAATACACTTCAATATGGTAGTGGACTTTGTAGCAAGAGCAATATGCAAGAGAAAAACATAAATGGGATCCAAATAGGAAAGAAGTAAAATGATCCCTTTTTACAGATGAAATGATTCTGCATTTAAAGGATCCTATAGCTTCCTCCCTCAAGTTAGTGAAGTTGATGCTAAATTTCAGCAATGTAGCAGGGTATAAAACACACAAGAATCAGTAGTTTTTCTGTGTTACCAACAATGGAAAGATCTGGGCTGAAATCCAAAAAACAACCTCATATGTATTAGCCTCAAAATTAAATCAAATCTAAACAAAACAACAATAACAAAACTAGAAAGTAATTACTTTAACTAAAAATGTGAAAGACCTCTTCTCTGAAAACTTTAAAAATCTAAAAAGGGAAATTGAAGGAGTTTCAAAGAAATGAAAAGCTTTTAATGCTTCTGCATGGCAGAATTTACATGATGAAACCGCAATACTGCCCCCAAGCAATTGACAATGCAATACTCGTCAAAATCCCAACAATATTATTCAATGCAGTAGAGAAAGCAATCCAAATTTAATATGGAATTACAAAATTACAGATGAAACAGTAGGCTTTCAAGTGAACTCATGGGCCTTTACTCATCTTACACACACACACACACACACACACACACACACACACACACACACACACACACACATACAATGAAATTCTATTCACCCATCAGAAAGGATGACTTTTAACCAGTCTTAAGGAAAATGAAATGCTTGGGAAAATTATACTAAGAGTATAGAGAACGAAATGCAGACTCAGATTAATATAGGTTTAATGGATTTATTCATTTATGATAGCTAGAAAATGCCCACAAATCTACAATTAAACAAGACAGATTCTACCTAGTCCCAGTTAGAATGGCCATTATCAAGAAAACTAACAATAGCAAATGTTGGCATGGATGTATCCAATTGGGAACTCTATTACACTGTTAATGGGAAATTAAATTTGCTCAACCACTGTGGAATACAGTACGGAGTTATCTGAAAAGTCTAAATATAGATTTCCCATAAGACCTAGTAATTCCCTCATGGGCAGTAATCCAATAAATAACAAACAAGCTCACATGAAAGCTACTACCATAACGATTTTCAGAGCTGAGGCCCAGAGTTCAAGGAATGGAAAAAACTTACCACTGTTGGGTTTGTTTCCACAAATATGAACCTTTTGACATAAGATACCAAATCATTCTATTTGCAGTAGCTAGGATAGGAATTAAGTGTAGTGGGTGATAAAAAGGCTTCTTTGTTGAATGTTAGGAAAAGATGTAGGTAGTCCAAGAAAAGAGAAATTTTTGTTGTTGTTGTTGGTCAAGGGGCTTGAAGTCTGGGCTTGGGCACTGTCCCTGAGCTCTTCAACTCAAGGTGAGTGCTCTACCTCTTGAGTCACAGTGCCACTTCTGATTTTCTGATTATTAAGTGGAGATACGAGTCTCAGGGACTTTCCTGCCCAGGCTGTCTTTGAACCGCAGTTCTCAGATTTCAGCTTCCTGAGTAGCTAGGAGTACTGCTGTGATCCACTGGCACCAGGCTAAAAATGAGGAATTTTTAGAAAAGAAAACTTCAGATACCACTATTAGGATACTTCAACCTCAACTCATTTCATCAGACATTTGTAAATTTTCTCTTTTCCTTCATATAGCAATACTGCAGTCAATATCAACTCAGTTGTGGGACTAGATCAATTGTATGTAAATTGCTAGTACCTAAATCAAGAACTGTTACATCAAAACAAATGAAACTCTCATTTGGAATAATTGTTTTCTCTTTTTTATTACAAATCTTTGCTTGATTACTTCCTAATGTGATATTGGACCTAACAGAGTGATGATATTTTCTTTCCCTTCAGCAGTTGTCCTTCTTCCACATGTGGTCAAATATTTAAGATTTCAAAGATTTCCACTGATAATTCACTAAGCTGACATTTAAGAAATTGTGCTTTTCTGGAATTTGGTTTGCTGTCTTGTTCTTTCATACACAGGCTTTCTAAGATTTATTAGTTCTAGAAGAAATTCTACTTTCCATTTTTGGTATGACCAATTTCAGTCTCTCTCATGAGTCTTTATGACCCTGTCTCTGGAGTCTAATTGCAGTCTGCCTCATAAAAAATTATATTAGTTATTAGCTAAATGACTCTCAGCTTCTGTTTCTTGCCTTCATGTCATCTGTGATAGCAGCCCTGACTGGCTGTGCTTACTGGAGTTTTTTGTTTGTTTTGTTTGTTTGTTTGTTTGTTTTAAAGGTCTAGGAATACTATTCAAAGTAGTAGCTTCTTTGGGCCCCAGTGATCCCTTGACCTATATTCAATGGGTTTTTCTCCTAAAGATACAAAGAACTGCTGACTAAATTCCTGTTTTAATTTTCTCAAAATGAGTCAATCTGGCATCCTTGCAAAGCCATAAGTAATCCTCTATAATCACTTACAGAAATGGTCTATCAAATTGGCTTTTCAGAGTTGAGTGTGAAAAATGTTCATTTCCAAGTCTCCACCACAAAACTGATCACATCCCTTGGAGGTTCCCCTTCCTTCCTTATCTTATGATAAATCAAACCATAATATTCTACAGTTGTGGTCAGCCTGGAGCACATTTCCCCAAGAATATTCTGTTGTGTATAAGAGGACCAACTATCAAAATAAAGGTGAAAATAATTGTCTACTACAGAATGATTTATTTATCTTGTTTATATCCATTGTTATTTTCATTACTTCCAACACATGGATAATTTATATTGGGATTAGAAAAGTGGCAAAGGATTAATGGAATAAACCTTCAGTTTACTTTCATATATCCAATATAATATACTTATCCCATTATGGAAAATTAAATTCAATTGTAGAAACAATGTTAGAAATATAAAATAAGCCTCAATACGTGTACTCTGGCACACATACACCATCTACTCAGAAATTCAGTCTCTTTATAAATATTTATTTGGTACAGAATAATAAAAATTTAATTAATGAATATGACTTTATGTGTCATCTGAAATACTCTTCGTGTACATAATTGTATGTAATTTTATAGATTTCACCTACACAGGAATTTAAAATGCATGTAGAAATCAAATTTCCATAATTTAAACTAGATGAGAGGGATCATACCCTCATGTACTGTGTGGTGTAAATTTTCCCACAGTGCTAAACTTTTCCACCTAATACCGAGTCATGTTCAATAATTTATTATTTGCTTTTAAGATGAGTGCTAAGTGTAGAATGCACTTTGAATTATTACAACAATTCCCAGAATTAAAGCAGTAATGATACAGTATTTGTTTATATTCTAATGTTTCTCAATTTCACTATGCATGAAATATATTATTAAAATTTGTTTCACTTAATTCTTTTCTATAGCTGCTAATAGTAAAATTATATATTAAATATTCAACATTAAGAAATCAATAATAAGTAATCTATTATTAAAATGATATAGTACTAAACTGTGATTTTAACCATAGTTCTAACAAATTGTGATGTAAACAACATTTAATAGACTTATGGGTTAAATTTTTAAACTTACCAGCTTGTTATTTGTTTCCTAATTTTGTCATTTGTTATTTTTGGTCCAAGTTGTCTCTTAATTGTTTAGTTTTCTATTTTATCTCTATTGGTTTGCTGATTGTGCATTTTGTTTTCCCTTTTTAATGAGTGACATGAGGCTGAAAATCTGTATGCTAGTTTATTACTTGCTATGTTAAAGTAAAATTACTGCTCTCCAGACATGTTCTAATCTTTGTATAGTACAGTATTTTCCCCAGTTCCATATCCTATATTGCTGCTCTCATCTATTTTATTTTTTATTGAAATTTTAGTGTCAATTTAATGTACAGAGGGGTTATAGTTACATAAGTAAGGTAATGTGTTCATTTCTTTTATAACTTTTTACCCCTTCACCCATTTTTCTCCCTCTTCCCTCCAAACGGCCCCTCCAAGATTATTTCCAACATGTTGTCTTGTGTATATCTCTGTTGCATAGGTTCCTCCTTTGTCCTTTGTCTCACCATTTTTTCCCATTCCCTTCTCTAGTTCAGATCAACATATTTACAATACCTAGGGTATTAAAATCAAATACAGTGACTACAGGGGATAAACAATAGTTGGGGAAAACACAAAAGGATGAAAAAGAATCACATAGTACATTAAGAACAACAACAAAGAACATGTCTTGGAGTTCATTTCACTTAGAATCACGTTATATGGTCAAATGTACATAGCTATAGAGCTATTCTGCTCATCTACTAAACTTATCCTTGATATACACAATAATGCTCGCCAATTACCTAGTAATCCCACTTGTGGGCATTTAACCAGGTGACCACAAACAAGGCCACACTAAAGCTTCCAGAACAATTATGTTTATCACAGTATTATTTACCATAGGTAAGATATGGAATCACCCCAGATTCCCCTCAGTAGATAAATGGATCAAGAAAATGAGAAGCACACACGCACACATGGAATACTATGCTTCCATTAGAAAGAAAGATACCACCTCATTTGCAAGGAAATGGAAATTCTTGGGAAAAATCATATTAAGTGAAATAAGCCAGACTTAAAGAAACAGAGGTCCCATGGTTTTCCTTGTTTGTAATAATTAGTTAACATCAAGGATAACCTCATGTATTTTAATTTGACATTTTATTCTATGTTGAGCATCCAACATTATTGCCATATTGTTTGTTATTATTTCTGCAAATAGGCAGATATATATTTTTTAAAAATGTTCTTCTTATCCATTACTGAAAGAAGAACATCTAAAAGAGCAAACCCTACTAGGAAGAACAACTCCTACTTACTTAGCTTCATTCCTATGTAGAACCAGTGTTGTCCCTTGTATCCTCATGTCGTACCTTACAACTGTATTCCTCATCATCCTGTATATCTACTATCTTCTACATTGGGATCTAAATACCCCAGAAATTCCACTTTGCATTACTTTAAAAAAATTCTCTCTTAATGTTTGAGGTTGGTGTGTGTGTATGTGTGTGTGTGTGTGTGTGTGTGTGTGTGTGTGTGTGTGTGTGTGTGTATGTGTGTACAAAAATCAGAAGACAACATTTTTCCTCTTATAGAATACATCTTTGAGGCATTATAAGTTGTGGCTAATGGGAGAAGTCTCTTGCTATTTTAAGGATGAAACAGAAAAATATATTTGTGCATGCACACAGTTGCTTTATTAATCTGTAGTTGAATACTGAACTTCGATTTATATATTAGCTGTTGTTGTGAATAATGTGAATAACAATGAACTACAGATATGTTTATGAGTTACCCAGAGAGAAATAATCGCATGATTGGTGGGTCAGATGATATTTCAACTTTTCGTTAGAAAACGGCATACTAATTTCTACAAGGAGAATACAAACCTGCATTTTGACCACGAGTGTAGAAAATTTCCTTTTCTCTACACTCTCACCAGACATTATTATATTTTGAGTTTTTTTAAAGGGAAGGTTTTTACTGTGTGCAGTACCTAAGACTGGCCTTAGACTGAAATCCTTCTACTCCAAACTCCTAAACGCTTGGAATTACAAGTCTTTACCACCACATCTGGTTCCTTCGTTTTTTTGATAAGAGTTATAATAGTTATGAAGTAGTATCATAGTAATTTTGAATTACATTTCTCTAATGACTTCTGTTCACAAAGCATTAAGCCAGCACTGAAGTTTTATTAAACGCAACTTTTTAAATCGACTGGCGATATTCAGGGCTTTTTGGAAAACATGTCTATTCAGAACTTTTGTCCATTTTTAATCAAGTTTCTCGTTAATCTCATCTTTAATCTCTCTATACAAAATCAATAATTAATTCAAGGTAGTAGAAAGGAAAAAAATAAATTCCTAACATTTTTCAATTTCAATAACATGATACTGCTTAAATTATTTTCTGTTTATGCTTGAGACTTTATAACTCAATTTAGTTAGACCTTTTACAAGGCTATATGTGTTTTATTTATTTTACGTTGATGGTTCTTTATAAACCTGTGTGAATAATTTCCCTTGGTTTCTTTCTCTGTCATGTGGTTCAGATTTCAAAATGAAGAATAAATGGAAAGAAGCAAACAAAAATACAGTTCCTCTCATCTTATGATGCCTCTACAAAAACGAGGAAAGAGATCATTTTTCTAAGGACATATGTTAGAATATCAAAAAGACAATTCATTCTTCTAGGTCTTCGTTATCTTTGTGATGTAACTTAAATGATGTAAAACACAATATACTGTTCAGATATTTTTATGTTTTATCAGGTTTGCACATCTTCATATGGTCTTCAGCTCAGTCTACAACACTCCTTGATGATTCTCTCCGTGATAGTTTTACACTACCAAAACATAAGATAATCAGTTTGATTTACAGCATGAGAAGTTATCCACCTGGCTTCCTTGGAAGCAGAGCATGGTCAATAGATACCATTACTTCTGGTTGCTCACTGTATGTAATGGTTTCTCTAATACTTATTGTATTCTATTTAGGATTTAAAAAACTCTTGGCTCAACTCAAAGCACATTCATAGAAGTTTATTTTAAATATTTGATAAATTTTATGTCTCTTAATTCTTAGGATAACATTTGTTATAAAACTAACGTTATTACCATTTTAGTTTTGGGAAAAATTGTAATTAAAGACAGTAAGTGCATGGCCCAAAGACACACGGTGAGGAAGGAAATGATTCAAAGTTTCCAAAGGTCTTTAAGCAATACAAAAAAGGTAGGTAAAATCCCTATATTTTCTTACTCTCTCAATTCAATAGTCATATTGTCCAAGAAATAATAGCATACCAAATAATGCTCATGGTGATTGTTTTCTGTCACATTTTGTATTCAACACAGACTGTGTTGGTGACATTGGGTTAGCATGCACAGAGCTGAGCCGATAAATTGAGGTCCAAATAGAGGTAAATTTCTTCTGTCCCACAGTTCCATTATCCTTTTTAAAAAGTACTGAAACTTTTAAATATCATCCCTTACTGTCTTTTAAGAATCCAAAAACGAAATAAATTCACACATAATCACTCCTAAAGGCTTTCAAAGTAGGAGATTATTCTGAAAGCCTTGTATTAGTTGGTCCCACCTGTAATCCTATCTACTCGGGATATTTACTCAGGAGCCTGAGATCTGTGGATAACAGTTGAAAGCCATTCAGGGCAAAAAAATCATGGAATTATTTTTCAAATTTTTTAATGAACTAGCAAAGAGCCAGCAATGGAGTTGTAGCTCATATTGTAGCTCAACAATCTAGAGAGGAAAGGCCTAGCAAGACCTTGAAACCCTGATTTAAAACTCTGAGCATGCCAACACACATGCATATGTGTGTGGGTGCACGCATGAGGTCACAAACACATACACATTTATTCATATTTGCTCCATTCTTTTACTCTCTCAATTCAATATTCATATTGAATATTGGGGTTATATTTACATGAGCAAGTTAATTAGTAAATTTCCTAATAAGCATTGTTATGTCCTCCTTCATATTTCCCCTACCATCCCTTCCCTCCCACATCCAGAATTATGCTCCCTTCCCCCTTTCTCCCCACCTAAATTTTAAAGTTCATTTTTCAACATAGTGTCTTGTGCATCTCATTGTTACAATGGGTCAAACTGTATCCTTATTTGAGCATTTTTTCCCCTTCCCCTCCCCAAATTAGAGAAGTGTACATACAAGATGTAGGGGAACCAACTTCAAATACAATGAAAACAGGGGTTATAGCGTGGAGGAGGAACATATAAAGAAACCAAAAATGACATAGCACATTATAAGTACGTTAGAAACAATAGCAAGAAACAAACCAACAAAAAAACTCGTGTCCTTATCTTGGTGTTCATTTCCCTTAACATCATCGTATCTGGTCATATGCACATAGCTTTTGACCTTTTCTGCTTATCCCAGACATATATTCGTTATTGAAAATAAGGGAAACCATGGGACCTATGTTTCTTTGGGCTTGGCTTACTTCACTTAATATAATTTTTTCCAAGGCTTTCCATTTCCTAACAAATGGGGCGATGTCATTCTTTCTGATGGAGGCATAGAATTCCATTGTGTATATTTACCACATTTTCTTGATCCATTCATCTACTGAGGGGCATCTGGGTTGGTTCCATATCTTAGCTATGGTATATAATGCAGCAATAAACATAATTGTGCTGGTAGTATTAGTATGTTCTTGTTTGTGATCATTTGGGTAAATCCCCAAAAATAAGATTGCTGGGTCCTATGGGATTTTTATGTGGAGTCTTTTGAGGAACCTCCAGACTGCTTTCCAAAGTGGTTGAACAGTTTACACTCCCACCAACAATGCCGTAAGATTCCAGGGTAGGCACATGCCCTCCAGCATCTGTTGTTGTATATATATGGAACGTTCCAGGAATTTGCATGTCATCCCTGTGCAGGGGCCATGATAATCTTCTCTGTATTGTTCCAATGTTAGTGTATGTGATGCTGAATTGAGTACAGGATATTTTTATATAAAAAGTGTAATTAATTTTATTAAACTAGACAATTCAGCAAAAAGTATGTTCAAAACAATTGTCATGAAATTTTAGAACCAAATATTTCTTACATAAACACACATTTAATTAAAAAGTCTAGATTGATATGTCAAAAACAAAATAATTCCAGATATTTGTGGTTCAAGAGATTTGTAGGAGGAGGAATTCAATTATTCTATTCAAGGCACCTGTCATAATAAACACTACAGCAAGTGTTAAGGTTTGTTAAAAGTTTTAATGTTTTAAATATGTTTAATTTTGGGAATTTGCTTATATATGCCAAAATTAGGACAGTTTGGCAAGTATAAACTTTTCTATAAAGTATTTAAGATTTATGGTAGCAGACATATACTACTAAGTATGTACATTTCAGAGTTTATAGAAACTTTATTAATGAGAAGTTCCAAAGTATTTGTGTAAAGAAGCAGAATGAAGAGTTAAGACTTTAACTACACAGTTTCTTTTAAAACTTCAGGGATTCCTAACTTTATTTGTTAGCGAGAAACAAATGATGATGTAAGCCATAAACAAATGATGAGATGAGCCATAACTGGTAATCTTAGTGGCTAATTTTAAAGACTACTCATATTCTATAAAACTCTTTTTGAACATCATAAACTGCCGGAGCCTGCAGGCAATGAAAGGGAATCCTGAATTAGGGGGTGAGGACGGAAAAATAAAGACATAAGACAAAGGATGGGGTCGGGAGGTCTGTAGCTCAAGACTAGAGCACCGTTTATTTTTAACTCTCCTTAATATATACTATTAGAATTCAAGAGGTAACCTAAGGTCACCATAGTGCAGAAAAGGAAGGAAAATTTTAATAAAAACAAGGTGCAGATTGAAACAAGACAAGGTCAACTGATAGAAAGTAAAACTAACACTACAGACACAAACCTGGGCACCTGGTGCTTTTCATGAAAGCCAGTTCCTTGTACGCGCCTGCAAGGGAGCACAAGGGTCAAGATGACCTTGGAGCTTTACTGTCGGCTCCCAACAATAAACTTAG
This sequence comes from Dipodomys merriami, assembly GCF_024711535.1. Taxonomy (NCBI): domain Eukaryota; kingdom Metazoa; phylum Chordata; class Mammalia; order Rodentia; family Heteromyidae; genus Dipodomys; species Dipodomys merriami. Next base: position 144,037 of record NW_027202610.1, on the reverse strand, counting down.
CCATAGTTAAATTTACAGGAATATCAGAAAATAGTAAAATCTAATATGCAGTGTACTTCAAAGACTGAAATTGGTTTGTTCTTTTATTTTTTTAATCATTAATATTTAATTATTGGTTTCCTTTATTTGTAGCAATTTTTTACTTGCTATAATATAATAAAACATTTGTAAGTCATCATTAGGAGGTCATCATTGAGAAGGTTACTGGGATGTCCATACCATTTTTTATGTGTGCATGTGAATTTACAAAGAGGAAAATTAAGAACAAAATATTTATTTAAAAATGAACAAATAGAGTCTGAATCAGGAGAGTTGGTAAATGTAAACACCTAAAATCTTAGCCCTAGGCTGACACAGCATTATTGCAGAGTTGAGGCCACAAAAGTGAGAGACTGTGTTTTGTTTTGTTTGGTTTTGTTGATTTTGTTGGTCATGGCGCCTGTTTTCTGTACCTCAGCTCAGGGCTAGCGCTACCACTTGAGGCACAGCACCTCTTCCATCTTTTTCTGCTTATGTTGTGCTGAGGAATCAAATCCACGGCCTCATGCATGCAAGCCAAGCCCTCTAACACTGAGCCACCTTTTCCACACCTGAGAAACTGTGTTTTAAAAAAATCATCTAAACAATATTTGCTTTCTGCTTTCGGTCATATAATGAAATATATGAATATCTTTTTATGTTTTTGTGAATTGTCGTACTTCTAAATTTATACTAACTTCAGCCTCTTTATCCTTTACCAAGTCATGAAATATATCTAAGAATTTGTTTCTGTGAAGATTTTTTTTCCATTTATAATTTCTTCTGCATCATTTTTATTTTTATCAAAATAGCATTATATTTCATGTTGATGGGTTATCATACATCAAATATGAATATTCTCATACTGCTCTTGTTTATCTGTTATGCACTTTAAATATTATGATATTTCTCTCTCTCTTTCACTCTTTCATTTCCTCTTTCTCTTTCATGCTCCATGTCTGCTACTTAGAATTTCTGCTGGTCTACTATTATCCTTAAGGATCCACTGGTTTTGTGGCAGCATGATAGTGACCATCAGTTACTTTTGTATTCTTTAAGAGTTATAAAAGTGACGTGATATTATTCTTTGCGATTCTAAATGGCAAAACACCAGATCTCCCTTTTACTACTATTTATGTAAATTTTATCTCATAGGAATCATTGGGATAAATAAGATACTTTAACCTATAACCTAAAAGTACTTTTTGTTTTACAAACAATCTTTTTCTTTTATTATCAGTTAGTAACTTCCTGTAATGAAAACAGAGCTATCCTATAGAAAGTAGACAGAAATTGTTCACAGGGATGAAAAACAAAGGAATGGGGGAAGTGAGTACAACGGATGCACATCATACAGCACAGATCCTCAGAGCAATTTATCTTGTACACTTTGTGAGAATGACAATGTGCTGGTAACTATAGAGTAAAACACTGAACAACAGATATATATGCACATATATTTATATGTGTATATTTATTTACATATGCATATATGTGTGTATATGCTCTTATATGTGTACACATGTATGTTACTATTCACAAACATACATATACACATGTATACATGCACACATGGAGAAAGACACATAGTTACAGCCAACACAAGTTTCACAAGTTGTTGAATATGACTTACACGGAATGCTTGGAACAATATATTCTGAAGATATATTTGTCCCTAAGATTTCTTTACCACTCCTCTTATCTCTTAAATCCGGTGGTTTTAGAGAGATTTGACTGGTAAAATGCAGTACAAGTGATAGCAAGTCACTCGGAAATCTCAGTAAGTATAAGTCATATTGTGTCACCCTGCTCCTCATGGAATGCTTGCTCTGGTAGACACTCTCAACAACCAAAGCAGCAGGAGAATACCATGGTAAAGAATAAAGTTATAAGGCTTTAAATGGCATGCTTCTTTGAGCTCTTTTCCAACAGGCAGCATCAATTCCTAAGCAAAAGAGTGAGTCCTCAGAAGACTGGATTCTATATATATATTTAACCAACCCACGTGAAAAGTCCTATGTGAGAAATGCTGACTGAGGTCTTGCTGATTTCCTGGTCAAGAAAATAAATAAAAAAGAAAGTATTTTTAATGTATTAATGTTTAAGCATAATTTGTAACCTGTCAATAAATGTGTAGAAAAAAATTATAAGAACTGACAAAGAATGATGTTTCATTTATGTGCTCTTGGATTGGTGAGTGATTTTAGGTGTGTCTACACAAGTAGAATCAGCATAAATCAAGCTATCATTACTTCAATTAAGATATAAGGAAAGAATACAGGTTGACCCATTGTAACAATGAGATGTACAAGACACTCTATCAGTGGGGGGGAGGGGTGAATGGGGGAGTTGGGGAGGTGTGAAAGAAAGAGATGGTAGGGGAAAAACAAAGGAGGGAGTAACAGTGTTTAGGAAAAATGTGCTTATATCTTAGCTATGGTAAATAATGCTGCAATAAATATAGTTGTGCTGGTAGCTGTAGTGTGATCTTGTTTGCAATAACAAGTATATGTCTGAGTCAAACAGAAAAGGTCAGATAAGTTGATGTTAGGGAAATGAATCCCAAGATAAGTATTTAAATGTTTTTTTTCTTTCACGGGATTGTTTCTAACATATTTATAAGATGATTTCTTTGTTGCTTTGTATGTCCTTCCCCCATGGTATAAAACCTGCTTTCATTGTACTTGATGTTGGTATAATTTGTGGAGGGGAATGGAAAAAAAAAACAAATCGTTTAAATAAGTTGGACCCATTGCAACAATGAGATATACAAGTCTTTATGTCAAAAAACGAACTTTACAGCTTCGGTGGGGGGGGAGGATCAGGTTGGGGGGCGTGGGAGGGTATAGGAAGGGATAGGAAGGGGAAACAAAGGAGGGGGCAACAATGCTTGATAAAAAAATGTACTCATTGTCTTGCTCATGCCATTGTAACTCCTCTATACAGTATTTTCACAATAAAAAGAAAGAAATGTACCCATTACTTTACTTATGTAACTGTAACCCCTCAGTACATTATATTTTATGTATATACACGCACACAAACATAGATAGATAGATAGATAGATAGATAGATAGATAGATAGATAGATAGATAGATAGATGATAGATAGATAGATAGATAAATGATAGATAGTTAGATAGATAGATAGAAGGAAAATTTCTGTACTTATAAGAAGTTGTAGGGGGCGGGGGGAGGCTGGGAAGAGATGTGAAGGGTAAACAAAGGAGGAGGCTGCAATGGTTGATAACAAATGTACTCATTATCTTGCCCATGTAATTGTAACCCCTCTGTACAGCATGTTCACAAAAAATTAAAATTAAAATAAAAAAAAGAAGTTGTATTTGTCACTCAATATCAGTAAGGTATTGGTTTTAGGACCAGAGGTATATTAAAACTTTGGATACTCAAATTCTCTACATGAACACAGTAAATTATTTACATTAGAATCTGCCCACAAGCTAGTGCAGTATAATTCCTATGATAATTTTTACTGCATTCTACGTTTGTAATGAAAAATAATAATATATGCGCTATCAACAGATACAAAATTTTTCAAATAAATTTTGTCTGCAGTTTGTGGGTGGAATTGGGACAGCAATTTTGAAAAGCACAAATTTCATCACCAAGACCTGTCTGCAAATTATAACAAGGAGCTAATACAGCATCATTGAATAGTATGGAAGTCCACATAGAAGTACTTGAATTGAGACATTATCAGAAAGTGTAACAACCCAGGGACTTTGATTTTATTATTGTGAAAATACTGTACAGAGGGGTTACCATTACATGGGCAAGATAATGAGTACATTTCTTATCAAGCATTGTAGCCTCTTCTTTTGTTTCCCCTTCCCATCCCTTCCCACCCTCCCTCCGCCCCCCTACCCAATCCGCCTGGCGACCAAAGTTGTAAAGTTCATTTTTCGACATAACGACTTGTACTTCTCATTGTTGCAATGGGTCCACCTGTATCCATATTTAAACGATTTGTTTTTCCCCTTCCCCTCCACAAATTATGCGGACATCAAATACAGTAAAAGCAGGGATTATACTGTGGGAGAAGGATATCCAAAGCAACACAGAAATAATCTTATAAATGTGCTAAAAACAATTTTCAATATCTAGTATATGTCTGAGTCAAGCAGAAAAGGTCAGATAAGGTGATGTTAGGGAAATGAACCCTAAGGTATGTATTCAAACCCAGGGACTTTTTAGAAATGCAGCTGCTAGTTCTCTGAAGGAGAGTTTTCAGAACACTTATTGAAGCAGAAATCAGAACCTCAGTGAAGTGTAGATGGTTTTCCCTCATCTTTCTGACATACTCAGTCATTATTAATCAACATGTAGCTCATCTTGAATAATCCTCTAATAACGAAATGTTGATGGAGTGTTTATATGCCGAAAACGTGGAAGGCTAACTTTTTCCATTTTGGACAGTCTGTATTCTATGATCCAGCAGAGAGAAAACTAAGTATCAATTTACAACCTTCTAAATAATTCTGATTTTGCCCACATCAGTTATTTATCCATACTTGTGCCTCAGTGAGATGATTTTAAAAGAATTTAGTCATTTAAAATTTAAATTTAGATATGGAATGAAATTAGTTCCAATGCATTACATTAAAATATTTAGCAACAACTGAAAAACCTAAAGGTCTATAAAAAAATTTTAATGGAATGAAGGGATGTTGGAATTTGGTACTCTTCAGTTTAAGCAATTTGCAAAAAGAATTGGCAAAATAAAATTTACATTTGCAGAAGACTTGACACTTATTAAAATTTGTATATTGAAAGGAACACAAGCCTCAACAATATGTTAATGCTATCCTCTTATTTATCTTTAAAGGTTTATGCTTCTGTTCTCTTAATAATAAAACTTCAAAAAATTTATTTTTACCTAGTTGTGCAAAGGGGTTTCGCTTCATCATGTCAGTGTTGAATAAAGTGTATGTGCATTTCAATGTATAGTGCATCTGGATCATTGTCAAACTTGCCATTTTTCTTCCTTCCCTTACCCCAACCCCACCTATCCCTATCCCTAATTATATTCTCACATATGTACATTGAGTGCTATATGTATATTGACTATATTAGTCCACCATTTCCCTCTCCATTATTCTGCCCTACTCCCTTCAAGCCCAGATCCCCTTTTAAGACTTGTTTGAACTTCATGGTATTTTGTTAAATATCTTTACCTTTGGCATTTGGCTATGGGCTTGCCACATCCACTGTTCCATGTTAGACCTACATAAATGTGTATATTTCTCTACATTTCTTATGTCTGAATGGCCAAGATAAGTCTCCTTTACTATTCACCTTCTCTCCTAAATTTAGAATTTGACCTTCAGGGCCATCCAATAGTGCTCTTTTTTTTCTCTACACTCTTAAGATGGAAGGGAAATAATTTCCATGTTCTTAGCATTATGGTTCCATCATGAATTTCCATCACATATTACTTTAGCAGTCTAAATTTAAAGTAATATTTTCTGCATTATATTCACACAGTTTAAGTGAATATCAAGGGTAATTTACCTAGTATTGGACGATCTTCAATTTCTGATGATAGAAGCAGGAGTCAGTTTTAATTATGCAGATAAAACTATTTATTGAGCCCTGTAGTCTAAATTTTTAATAAATTTCGAGTTACTTTTTATTAATAATTTTAAAAGTTTTATTTCAGTATTTGAAATGCTGCTCCAATTATTTTAAAAGTTTCACAATAAGTTAGACTGAACTTTTCCCCAATTTTCCCTTCTAGTTCAGATTGTCTCCTTTGGCTTTATTGTTTCAGAAGCCAAGGGAAGAGGATAAACAGAGAGATGATCATTACTCATGTATCCCCTTCCTTTTCTGTTTCTTCTATACTTGATCAGAGGAAGACTGGAGCAGAGTGATGCTTGACTTCACCATACAGGGAAGCATTCCTGGCATGTCAATTATTGTTTCTCAGAATCACTTAAACTGCTTACTCTTGCCTTCTCTGTAACAGTAACCTAACTGTGGCTACCTTGCAGCAGGAGGGAGCACACTAACAGGTTGTTACCTGTAAATCGTTATTTTAAATCTCAGCTTACTACTACCAAATATAGAAAGCTTTGTCTACAAATATGCAAAGGTACTGATTGTCCAAAAATACCTTAGTGAGGAGTAGACAATTCCACTCAGCTACCCCTCCTCTCGTATCCTCCCTTCCACTCCCCTCACCTCATTTACCCAGCCTTCCCTACTTATTTCTTTGTGTCTCTCTCCTCCATATTCATCTCTATCTTCTTTTTTTTCTTTTCCATTAGCAAGTGATTTGGTTTATCACACGACACATAAATAATTGAACAAATATTTCTTTCTCCTCTTTTTGTGATTATTTATTCTTGAGAAGTGAGTTCTAGATCTCTCTGTTCTATTCTAGCTCTCTCTGCTACCTAGCTCTTTCTCTGTTCTTTTCTAACTCTCTCTGCTCTCTCTCACTGCTCTATTTTAGCTCTCTCTGCTACCTAGCTCTCTCCCTGCTCTTTCCTAGCTCTCTCTGCTCTCTCTGCTCTTTTCTAGCTATTTCCCCTCTCTTTCCTCTCTTTCCCAGCTCTCTCTCTCATTCCCAGGCCTTTCCCAGCCACGTGGAGTTCCAATCTTGCCAGGTCCCAGCAGGTCTACTGAATAAACCTACCCCTTACCTGAAAAAAAGTGAGTTCTAGCAGAACACCAATGGCTTACACATAGATACTGGGTAGGTTCAAATTTGACAATTGCAATTCAAAGCTTTTCCAAGTAGACAAACCTAAGAGATTCTTTTCTCAACTTGTGGTAAAAGGAAGAAGTGAAGTTGTGGCCCAGGTGGTATAGAGCAAACATTGAGAATTAAAGCCCAGATAGAACTCAAGGCCAGGAGTTCAAAGCCCAGTATCAGCATAATATTAAAAAATGAATCCTTTGTGCTTGAAAAGGGATATTTCTCCAAAAATTCATACCCAGGACAATTTTCAAGGTCCAAGACTCTTTGAAAGTCTCTTTCACATATTAAACTGATTCAACTGTTTGATTCACATTATGGAAAATAGGAGTCACACTTCACATTAGAAAGTATGCCCACTGCTGAACAATTCTTACAATTTTTAATATAAAGGAAGCATGAGAGCAGAATTCACCTCACTTGGTTGAGTTAGGTTTGACTCACTGACATACTTTTGCAAGTAAATTAGGGACTTTTTACATGTAAGGAAGTCTATATAAATGGTTTTCTAGGAGAGAGAACGAGCTAGCTGCTGTCCAAGTTTGAAACAGAGTAAGTTTATTCCTATGATATGGTAAAGAGAAGCTCATCTCATAGAACACTATGCAGACAGTAATTCCAAAGGATTAAAAACCCATGTCTATGTTTTGAACAGCCAAGTTTTCACAAACAAGAAAGTTTTCTGAGTCAAGAAAATATAAGTTAGAGCAAAAGGAACTATGTTAAATATAGTTAATGGCTGAGTGACATGTGTAATCACAACCAAACTATAAAATTTTCATCATGTCCTTAACAAGAATCTCCAAGATAGGTCTTGCTAAATCTGTCATAGAGTACTGGGTTTATGCAATTGTCCATTTTGTTTAGGGTCCAATATCTTCTACAGTCACTTGGGTTGCAAACCGCTCACATGACATGCAATGTTTAGAGAAAGGTGCAGTCTTGTAGGCACCTACGGGATTTTTGTGCCACTGTGAATATTGATCGTTTCTCTTCTTGTAATTATACATGTCAGTGTGAAGTCCTTTCATGTAAGAAAATGCTTAACATGTTTTATAGAAATAGGTTGACTTTAGTCCAATGAGTTACTCTATGCTGCATTTTTATTTACTTTATATCCAGAAAAGCTAAATTCTTACCTTATGATTTTCCTTGGAATTAATACACAGGTTTAAGCTCTGATGGGTGACAGATAAAGATATAAACATTTATTAACAGTGGCTAAATTTAGGCTGAGGAATCTAGGTAGAACTATACTCATGCAGATAGTCCTCATAAGTCATGAGACCAAGATATCCAAATGTTAACCTATGCTTCCTGAAATCATGCTTATGAGATTTTGTGTATTATAAATAGTGGTTATTCGCATGTTTTATAAACTACATCATTTCATGTGTTAGGAATTGAAATGAGATATTATACTCAGAACAAAATTTAAGGAGGCATCCAAAATTAGTTATCAATATATACATCATTTAACACAATGTTTTTAAAATGCAAGATAAAGGAATTAATTTATGAAAAATAAACATTTACAATAAATATGGAATTAGTATGACTTATTTTTCTTTTATCCCAGTTGCAATATGGCTTGTATGATGACTTTTATGGTTATATGTTTGGTTAGAACTTGATATTTAGTTGGAGAACTTATGTTCTTTGATTTATTTATTTGTCAGATCAGAGGAAATGAATTCCATGCCAGAGTCAGCATCCATAATACAGTTGTATTCTACTACTTTGCCAAAATTTCAAATCACCTCAAGTAGCTTGGGTCTTTTTTGGATCTAAATAAATATGTATGCAATTTTGTCAGTACTAGATTTTGACCACCCTTTATTTAAATAATATTTTCCAAAAACTTCTTCTATTGTTTTTCATGAGATTTTTAAATTCATTTATATAATGTGCTGATGTTTTCCTTTAGATAACCCACATTCAGTCTTCTATAAGCAGTGTAATTTAGAGTACTTTTAAATTATGTACACTCGTGCACTTCTCAGATTCTATTCTTTGCATATTTTGTTGTTGTAAAGTCCGTAGTACTTAGTTCTCATTATGAATATTTTGGACTTACTAAATGCATTTCTGAATTTTTAAGTATGTCATGATCTTTTTGATTTGATAATGTAACATTTTTAATTTAAATATGTGCAGATCCTACTTCATATACAGTTACATTCATTTTAAACAATTTGATGCATTCAAGGGATTTGCTATATTAGGTTCATACAGATGAATTTAATTACAAATTAACAGAACCTTATTTTTGAGAGACAGTTATCCTTATAGCTCTACTCAAATTAACATGTACTTGAATGTTTTGTAGTTTAAAAAATAAACTGGCACAACATATTTTTGTTACTGGGCAAGTTCCAATTTGTTGGTTGTTTTTCCAGCTGTGATGGCTTCAACATATATTTGCATTTTATTTCAATTTTTTTGTGTCTATATTTTGATTCCTATAACAGAAAACGCAAAAAGAATCAGTGATTTAGGATTTTTCCAAATTGAATTCTAAGAGAGAAGCTTGAAGTTTTGTGGCACCTGGGAACAGGGAGGTCTTCTTAGTGGAGGGGTTAGCAGAATAACCGAGACGTTGTTTGACGTGATTTGAACTCTGCCACTTCTTGCCTCACTATTTCCAATGGCATTACTTCAAATTCTTTAGTGGAAAGAAAATAATTTTGTCTGTATGAACACAGAATTTTTGGTTTAATTGAGACACACTACATATTCATATTTGATTTTAACTCTAAAATATTTTTCCTTAGTTTAAAACCACAGATGTGAATTTATAATGCTAAAATAGCACCTAGAATTTCTATGAAATGGTCCAAACTACTTTCACTTCACACTATATGCAATATACAATGTAATCATAATAGTGTGTGAGATATAGTATGTAATAATTGACCTTGGGGAAAGTCCATTACAGTGGATTATTGTGAAATACTTCATAATAGTAAGAATTATATTTCATTCTATTAAAAAATTCAGTTACATCTAAAAATAACTCATAGTTATAAACTAATCTTGAAAAAATAAGATTGTTTACTGGAAAAAGCTAGAAGTTTCAATAAGCTTGCTTTTTTAACATTGACTTTGACACCAGTAAGGAGGTAAGAATTGACTTAAATTGTTTGTTCCATGTATCTGTTTCTGTTCTCAGAAAGTTCGAGTATGTAGGAGATGGTATGAGTATGCCTTAAAAAACAGCTTATGAGTAATGCTCGTATGTAATTTTTGGCTGTGATTTAACATTAAAACTAGCATGTCATTCTCTATTTTCATCTAATGCCGTGTCTTAAGCAGTCTGTGTATAATTTTGTAAGCAACTAAACAGGAGATTTGATCATCCATCTGAGGGATGCAGTTTAGCCCAGATCCTGCCTGGACCATCCCACCTCCACCACAGTACACTGGACTCCTGCCTGACTCCATCACACACAGCTGATTAATGGTAAAAGACTGCTTTACATTTACAAAAACTAAGACTTTTGTGGGACACTCTCTGACCTGAAAAAAACCAGCTATGTTGTTATGCAATTGAAACATGTATAGGCCAGGAGAGCCTCTTATACACTTTGGTTATCAGGTTTTCCAGGCAGCCAAGCTATGCTCAAACTCTCATCCTATCTATTGAGTTTTGTCATTCCAGAGTTCTGGCAACTATTTGTTGATCAATTCTTGACGGGATGCACCTAAGTTTTACTTGTTCCAATGGATCTCCTTTTTGCTTTTACTGGAAATAATGAGGGGTTTTTGGCCAAGATTGCAGTTCAAAGTCAGGCCAGGCAGAAAAATCCCTCTGAGATTCTATCTTCCAACTAATCAGCAAATTGCCAGGCTGGAAGCTGGCTCAAAAAATTAACCAGCCAAATGCTAAATGTGGCCTGTGATTCAAAAGTGTAGGAGCAGAAGTGCTCAGAGAAATTGCTCAGGCCTTGAGTTCAAAGCCCATATCCCAGCCACAAGCACCTAGATCCCAGGACAAGGTGGAAAAGAATAAGAGAAAATGATGTCACATCAGCCACATTGTGCCTGCCCTTTCAAAATTAACCAGAGCCAGGAGGTCAATAGAAACAAGTGAGAAGCTTGTCCATCTAATATCCATATCTGTCTAACTTCTAACTAGACAGGAATTTACATTCTTGCCTTTGTTACTTGCTATTTATAGGAAATGATCAAGGTCTCTCACCAGGCCCTTAACTACTCCAATCCAGTCCTAGTTTCTGACTGGTTATGGGCTCATGATCCAAATGGAACTTTTCTGACTTGTTCCCAGGGTGTACTATGTGACTCATATCAACTAGTCCTGCCACCTTGTCAGTCTTTTGCTTGATCTCAGCGTCTTCAAGTATCTCTCTTACAGGATAACATCCTTCACTAAAGACCTGGGACCAAGTCAAGGCCATCCTATTACTACAGACAACCAGAGGCTTTGCTTACAGGGCCCTGTACACAGCACACACCTGGACCTGAAGACCGCAGCCCCAGTAACTCCTTGACACCCCCATGCCAGCTGGAAGTAGCCAGAAAAGATCACTATGCCCCTCCACCTTTTATACTCCAGAGTTTAAAATGATGGAATCTGTTTTGTTCTCATAACTCCATGATACTCCTCTCTCAGCCCAATTCTTTTTATGTATCCAAAGATCCTATATGAAGAATTTGTCTCTCCTCCCTTGGCCCTATCATTTTATGTATCTAAAGATGGAATATGAAGGATTGACTCCCACCCTACTGTCAAGTGCCCATACAGACTCCAGAGAAAATCCCAGGTATATGTGAACTCCTTTGAAGTGTAGGCAGGGCAATCCACCTAATCCCAGCTGTAAACATCCCATTGTTGCCCCAACTGAAAGGCCCCCACATTCCTTGACTTTGGGGCTTTTCATTAGCCTCTACCACCTTGCTCAGACCTCCTATAAAAACCCAGATCCTGTCCCAGTTCCCTCACAAAACCTCCAAACCTGCTGGAAGGGCTGTGCCCCTAGCTGTTCATCAATAAACACTTCTCACCTGTTGATGATCAAGTCTGGCCTCTTCATTTTCCATTCTCCTCCATTTTCCTAACACGGATAGTCTGCATTCTATGATCCAGAAGAGAGAAAATTAGGTAAGCATCCATTTACAACCTTCTGAATAATTTTGATTCAGCCCACATCATTTATCTGTCCATACATATGTCCAAGTGAGAGCATTTTAAAAGAATTTAGGGTTTTAAAATTTAAACTTAAATGTAGAATGAAATTGGCCCCAATGCATTACATTAAGTTGTTTAGAAACAACTGAGAAACCTAAAAGTCTATACGAATTTTTTTATTGGAAGTGTAGGGATAGTGGAATTTGCTACTCTATATTTTAAGCAATTTGCAACACAAATTGGCAAAATAAAATATACATTTGCAGCAGACTTAACACATTAATTTTTGTATATTGAAAGGAGCACATGCCTCAACAATATGTCAATGATATCCTCTTATTTGTCTCTAAAGGTTTATGCTTCTGGTCTCTTAATAATAAAACTTCAAAATTGTTTTCATCTTCAGCAAGTTGTGCAAAGGAGTTTTGCTTCATCATGTCAGTGTTGAATAAAGTGTATGTGCATTTCAGTTGAATAAAGTGTTCATTTCAATGTACAATACATCTGGATTATTGTTAAACTTTCCACATTTCGTCCTTCTCTTACCCCAACCCCACCTATCCCTTCAAGTTTCCTATTTAAATTCTCACATATGCACATTGAGTTTTATGAGTGTATTAGTCCACCATTTCCCTCTCCATTCTTCTGCGCTACTCACCTTAAGCCCAGCTCTCCGTTTTTAGACTTATTTCAATTTCATGGTATTTTGTTAAATTTCTCTGCCACTTTGGCATTTGGCTTTGGGCTTGTAACATTCTCTCTTCCATGTTTGACCTACATAAATGAGGCTATTTCTCCACTTTTCTAATCTCTGAATGGCTGAGATAGGTCTCCATTACTATTGTCCTTCTGTCCTAAATTCAGAATTGGTCCTTCAGGGTCATCAATTAAAGCTTTTTTCTTCTCTACACACAGATGATGGAAGGAAAATAATTTCCATGCTCTCAGCATTATGCTATCCATCATGAATTTCTATCACTTATCACTTCAGCAATCTATTTTTTAAATTTATCCATTTTTTATTGTACAGAAGGGTTACAGTTACATGAGTAATGCTTTCTGCATCATATTCAAACACTTTAAGTGAATATCGAGGGTAATTTATCTAGTATTGTATGTTTAGTAGCAGTCTTCAATTTCTGATGATAGAAACATGAGTCAGTTTAATTATGTACATTCCACTATGGAATGAGTCTTTTAGTCTTCTAAATTTTCAATACATTTAGAGTTACTTTTTATTACTAATTACAAACATTTTATTTCAGTATTTGCAACACTACCCCAATTATTTTAAAACTTTCACATTAAGCTAGACTGAACTTTTTCCTGCCATTTCCCCCACCGTTTCAGGTTAAGTCTCCTTTGACTTTATTGTTTGAGAGGCCAAGGGAAGAGGGAAAACAGAGAGATGATCATTACTCAGATATATCCTTCCTCTTCCTTTTGTGCTATCTTGTTGAGAGGAAGACTAGATTAGGGAACAAGAGTGATGCTTGACTTAACCATAAAAGGCAGCATTCCTGGCATGTAAATAGTAGTTTCTCAGAATCATTTAAACTGCTTGCTCTTGCCTTCTTTGTAACAGTACTTCACGGTGTTACCCTTGGTGCAGAAGGAAGCACACTAACAGGTTATTACGTGTAAATTGGTATTTTATATTTCAACTTATTACTACCAAAAGTATAAAGCTTTGGCTACATAAATGCAAAGGCACTGATTGTCCAATAACACCTTATAGACAATTCTATTCAGCACGCCTCTCCTCTCACATCCTCCCTTCCCCTCCCCTCATTTACCCTCCTTTCCTTTTTCTTTCTTTGTGTTTCCATCCTCCATATTCATCTTTAACTTCATGCATTCTATCTCCCAGTAGCAAGTGATTTGATTTATCAGACAACACACAAATAATTGAATTTTTTTTTCTCTTTTTTGTGATGATTTATGTTTAAGAAGTGAGTTCTAGCAGAGCACCAATGGCTTACAACTAGCTACTAGGTAGGTTCAAATTTGACAATTGCAATTCAAAGCTATTCCAAGTAGACAAACCTAAAGATTCTTTTCTCCATTTGTGGTAAAAGGAAGAAGTAAAGGTGGGGGTGAGGAGGTATAGTCCAAACATTGAGAATTAAATCCCAGATATAACTCAAGGCCAGGAGTTCAAACCCAAGTAACAGGACAATATAAAAAATGAGTCCTACCTCTTTGAATGGGGAAATTTCTCCAAAAATTCATGCCCAGGAAAATTTTCAAGGTCAAAGACTCTTTCAAAGGCTCTTTCACTTCTTAACCTGATTCCTCTGTTTAATTCACATTATGCAAAATAGGAACCACACTTTCCATTAAAAAGTATGTGCATGGCTAAACATGCACATGTTTACCATTTTTAATGTAAGGGAAACATGGGAGAGGAATTCACCTCACTTGGGTGAGTTAGGTTTGAATCACTGGCAGACTTTTGCAGGTAAATGAGCATTTGTTGACATATAAAGAAGACTGGACAGATGGTTTTCTAGGGGAGGGAATAAACTAGCTACAGTCCAAGTTGGAATTAAAGTAAGTTTATTCCTATGATACTGTAAAGAAAATTTCATCTCATAGAACACTATGCAGACAGTAATTTCAAAAGGATTAAAAACTAGAAGATGGCAGAGGAGAAGCTGGATGCTAAACAGCGTCTTGCAAAGAAAGCAGTTTTAGAGTTCCAGTGAACAGTCCTAAGCCAGAGAAGCACAAAAAATCCCTTAGGTGTTTAGCTAGACAGCAATTGTTTCCAGACACTGCATGTGGTGTGAGCAGTTTGCAACCCAGCGACTGTGAAAGATATTGGACCCTAAAAAAAAACTGACAATAGCATAAACCCAGTCCTCTGTGACAGATTTAGCAAGGCCTATCTTGGAGATTGATGTTAGGGACATGACGAAAGACTTATAGTTTATTTGTGAATACAGAAAACATTTACACATATCACTCAGCCATTAACTCTATTTAACATAGTTCCTTTTGCTCTAACTTATTTTTTTGGCTCAGAAAACTGTTTTTTGTTTGTATAAACTTGGCTGTTCAAATTATAGACATGGGGAAGTGGTGCTGTAGCTCAAGTGGTAGAGTGCTTGCTTTGAGCTGAAAAGCTGAGGGACAGCACCCAGGCCCAGAGTTCAAGCCCCACGACCGACCAAAAAAAACAGAAAAACAAAAAAACCCAAAAATATAGGCATGGGCTTTTAATCCTTTTGAAATTACTGTCTGCAAAGTGTTCTATGAGATGAGCTTCTCTTTACCATATCATAGGAATAAACTTACTCTGATTCAAACTTGGACAACAGCTAGCTCGTTCTCTCGCCTAGAAAACCATATATATATATACTTCTTTACATGTAAACAGACCCTCATTTAATTGTAAAAGTCTGTCAATGAGTCAAATCTAACTCACCCAAGTGTGGTGAATTCCTCTCTCATGCATCCTTTACATTAAAAATGGTAAGAACTGTTCAGTAATGTGCATACTTTATACTATGAAGTCTGACTTCTATTTTCCATAATATGAATCAAGCAGAAGAATCAGTTTAAGATGTGAAAGAGCCTTAAAAAGAGTCTTGGACCTTGAAAATTGTCCTGGGTACGAATTTTTGGAAAAATATCAATTTTCAAAGACAAAGGACTAAATTTTTTTTAAGTATTGTACTGGTTTGAACCCCTGGCCTTGAGCTCTATCTGGTCTTTAATGCTCAATGTTTGCTCTATACCACCTGAGCCACACCTTCACTTCTTCCTTTTACCACAGTAGAGAAAAGAATCTCTTAGATTTATCTATTTGGAATAGCTTCTAATTGCAATTGTCAAATTTGAACCTACCTACTATCTAGGTGTAAGCCACTGGTGCTGTGCTAGAATTCATTTCTTAAGAATAAATAATCACAAAAAGAGGAGAAAGAAATATTTGTTCAATTATTTATGTGTTGTCTGATAAACCAAAGAACTTGCTACTGGAAGAAAAAGAGAGAAGACAAAGATGAATATGGAGGAGAGAGACACAAAGAAAGAAGAAAGGAAGGGAGGGTAAATGAAGGGAGGGAAGTCGAAGACAGGATACGAGAGGAGGGGGTAGCTGAGTAGTATTGTCTACTCCTCACTAAGGTATTGTTGGACAATCAGTACCTTTGCATTTATGTAGACACCGCTTTCTATATTTGGTAGTAGTATACTGAGATATAAAATACCAATTTGCAAGTAATAACCTGTTAGTATGCTTCCTCCTGAACTAAGGAAGCCATTGTGAGTTTACTGTAACAGAGAAGGCAAGAATAAGCACTTTAATTGATTCTGAGAAACAATAATGGACATGCCAGGAATACTCCCTTGTATGGTGAAGTCAAGCATCACTCCTGTTCCCTGCTCCAGTCTTCCTCTCAACAAGAACAGCAGAAACAGAAGAGAAGGAGATACTTGAGTAATGATCATCTCTCTGTTTATCCACATCCCATGGCCTCTCAAAAAATAAAGACAAAGGGGCCTTAACCTGAACTAGTGGGAAACATGGGGAACATGGGGAACATGGAGCAGTATTTCTAATACTGAAATAAAACTTTTTAAATTATTAATAAAAACTAACTCGAAATTTATTGAAAATTTAGAAGACTACAGGGGTCACTATATAGTGGAATCTGAAAATTAAAATTGACTCCTGCTTCTATCATCAGAAATTGAAGATTGTCCCTAAACTTCCAATACTATGAAAATTACCCTTGATATTCACTTAAACTGTGTGAATATAATGCAAAAAATATGACTTTAAATTTAGACTGCTGAAGTGATAAGCGATGGAAATTCATGATAGATAACATAAAGCTGAGAGCATGGAAATTCTCTTCAGTGTGTAGAGAATAAAAAATGCTCTAATGAATGGCCCTGAAAGTACAATTTTAAATTTAGGACAGAAGGTGAATAGTAAAGGAGACATATCTCAGCCATTCACAGATTAGAAATGTGGAGAAATATACTCATTTGTATAGGTCAAACATGGAAGAAAGGATGGGGCAAGCCCATAGCCAAATGCCAAATTAGAGATATTTAACAAAAAACCATGAAGTTGAAACAAGTCTTGAAAGGGGATCTGGGCTAAAAGGAATAGGGTAGAAGAATGGAGAATGAAATGGTGGACTAGTACAGTCATAGCACTTAATGTACACATGTGACAATATAAGTAGGAAACTTGAAGGGATAAGTGTGGTTAGGGTAAGGGGCCGAAGAAAAATGGAAAGTTTGACAATGATCCAGATGCACTGTATATTCAAATGCATATACACTCTATTCAACACTGACATGATGAAGCAAAACCCCTTTGCACAACTAGATAAAGATAATTTTTTGAAGTTATGATATTAAGAGACCAGAAGCCTAAACCTTTAGAAATAAATAAGAAGAGAGCATTGACATATTGTTGAGGCGTGTGTCCCTTTCAACATACAACATTTAATGTGTCAAGTCTGCTGCAAATGTAAATTTTATTTTGCCTAATGCTTTTGCAAATTGCTTAAACTAGAGAACCAAATTCCTATATCCCTTCACTTCCAAAAAAATATCTTATACACCTTTAAATTTCTCACTTGTTTCTAAACATCTTAATGCAATGCATTATTGGAATTAATTTCATTCCATATTTGAATTTAATATTTTTTGTTGTTGTGAAAATACTGTACAGAAGGGTTACAGTTACATGGGTAAGATAATGAGTACATTTCTTATCAAACATTGTAGCCTCTTCCTTTGTTTCCCCTTCCCATACCTACCCATTCTCTCCAAGTTCCGCCAATTTAATCCTCCCCCCCCCACAAAAATTGTACAGTTCTTTTTCGACATAACATCTTGTACATTTCATTGTTGTAATGGGTCCAACTGTATCCCTATTTAAACGATTTGTTTTTTCCCTTACCCTCCACAAATTATACAAACATAAAATACAAGGAAATCAAGGGTTATATCGTGGGGGAGGGACAAACAAAACAACAAAGAAATAATCTTATAAATGTGTTAGATACAATCACATGAAAGAAAAAAATTCATTTGAATTCACATCTTAGGGCTCATTTCCCTAACATCAACTTATCTGCCCTTTACTGCTTGACTCAGATATATACTAGTTATTGCAAATAAGGGAAACCATGGGACCTACGTTTCTTTGGGGCTGGCTTACTTCACTTAATATAATTTTTTCCAACTCTTTCCATTTCCTAACAAATGGTGCGATATCATTCTTTCTGATGGGGACAGAATTCCATTGTGTAAATATAACACATTTTCTTGATCCATTCATCTACTGAGGGGCATCTGGGTTAGTTCCATATCTTAGCTATGTTAAACAATGCTGCAATAAACATAGTCGTGCTGGTAGCTCTAGTGTGGTCTTGTTTGTGAACATTTCAGTAAATACCCAAAAGTGGAATTGCTGGGTCATAAGGGAGCTCTATGTGGAGTCTTTTAAGGAACTTCCATACTGCTTGGCAAAGTGGTTGAACAAGATTACACTTCCACCAACAGTGCATTAGGGCTGCCTTCTGTCCACATCAACTCCAGCATCTGTTATTTGAGTTCTTGATTATAGCCGTTCCAACTGGAGTGAGGTGGTATCTCAATGTTGTTTTGATGTGCATTTCTTTTATGGCTAGGGAGGTTGGGCATTTCTTCCTGTGTCTATTGGCCATCCTTCTTTCTTCTTCAGAGAAGTTTCTCTTTAAGTCTTTCGCCCACTTATTTATTGGGCAGTTGTTTCTTTGAAGACTTGTTGTTGGGGGGTTTAATTTTTTGAGTTCCAAGTATATTTTAGATATGAGACCCTTGTCCGTTGTATGGCTAGTAAAGATCTTCTCCCAATCGGTGTGCTTTCTATTGGTCTTGCTAGCTATGTCATTTGCCCTGCAGAAGCTCTGCAACTTTATGCAATCCCATTTGTCCAACCTTTCTTTGATTTGTTGTGTTTCCGGGTCTCTATTCAGAAAATTTCGGCCTGAGCCAAGGAGACCTAGGGTTTCTCCTATTCCATCCTGTAATGATTTCAGAGTGTCTGCTTTGAGTTCAAGGTCTTTGATCCATTTGGAGTTGATTCTGGTGCAGGGTGATATATAAGGTTCTAGCTTAAGTTTTCTACATGTAGTTAACCAATTTTGCCAGCACCATTTACTGAAGAGGCTGTCTTTCTTCCATTCTACTGTTTTAGATCCCTTATCGAAGATTAGATGGCTATAGGACTGTAGGTTCATTTCTGGGTTTTCAATTCTATTCCATTGGTCCTGAGGTCTGTTCTTATGCCAATACCAAGCTGTTTTGATTTCTATGGCTTTATAGTAGAGTTATCAATTTGGTATTGATATTCCTCCAGCAGTGTTCTTTACGTTGAGGAGCGTTTTTGCTATTCGGGGTCTTTTATTTTTCCATATGAATTTTTAGATTGCCTCTTCTATTTCCTTGAAGAATGAGCTTGGAATTTTGATAGGTATTGCGTTGAATTTGTAGATAGACTTGGGAAGAATTGCCATTTTCATAATGTTAACCTTTCCAATCCAGGAGCATGGGAGCTTTTGCCATTTTTTAAGTTCTTTGTTGATTTCCTTTGTTAAGATTTTAAAGTTTTCATCATAGAGGTCCTTCACTTCTTTAGTTAAGTTAATTCCTAGGTATTTTATTTTTGTGGGGCTATTACAAACGGAGTTGCATTCCTAATTTCAGCCACACTTTTCTCATTGTTGGCATACAGAAAAGCCATTGATTTGGGGGGGTTAATTTTATAAACTGCTACTTTGCAAAAGTTTTGAATCAGCTTGAGTAATTTGGGAGTGGAGTCTATGGGATTCTTTAAATACAAGATCATGTCATCTGCAAAGAAGGAGAGTTTTATTTCTTCTTTCTCTATTTGGATCCCCTTTATGTCTGCACCTGGTCTTATTGCTGTAGCTAGGCATTCTAATACTAGACTGAAGAGAAGTGGAGAGAGTGGGCATCCTTGTCTTGTTCCTGAGTTAAGAGGAAATGGCTTTAGTTTTTCACCATTGAGTATAATGCTGGCTGTAGGTTTGTCATATACAGCCTTTATTGTATTGGGGAATGTTCCATGGATTCCTAATTTTTCCAAAACCTTCATCCTAAAGGGGTGTTGGATCTTGTCGAATGCTTTTTCTGCATCTATTGAGATAACCATGTGGTTCTTATTCTTGCTCCTGTTGATGTGATGTATAATATTAATTGATTTGCGTATATTGAACCAGCTTTGCATCCCTGAAATGAATCCTGTTTGATCATGGTGTATGATTTTTTGGATGAATTATTGAAGTCGATTGGCCAAAATTTTGTTGAGAAGTTTTGCATCAATGTTCATCAAAGAAATGGGTCTATAGTTCTCTTTCTTTGATGAGTCCCTGCCTGGTTTTGGGATGAGGGTTATGATGGCTTCATAGAATGTGTTCGGTAGTGAGCTTTCTCTTTCAATTTCATTGAAGAGTTGGAGGAGTATTGGTGTGAGCTCTGCTTTGAAGGCCTTGTAAAATTCCGCTGTAAAATCATCTGGTCCTGGACTTTTCTTAGCTGGGATGTCTCTTTTTTTTTTGGGTCCGGTCATGGGGCCTGAACTCTGGGCCTGGGCGCTGTCCCTCAGCTCTTCAGCTCAAGGCTAGCGCTCTACCACTTGAGCCACAGCGCCACTTCTGGCTTTTTTTTGTTTTTGCTTATGTGGTGCTGAGGAATCGAACCCAGGGCCTCGAGCATGCAAGGCAAGCGCTCTACCACTGAGCCAACTTCCCAGCCCAGCTGGGATGTCTCTTATTTGTGTTTCTATTTCAATGCTTGATATGGGCCGGTTGAGCTGGTTTAACTCATCTTGGTTTAGTTTTGGTATGTCAATTTTGCTAGGAAAAGGTCCATTTCTGTCAAGTTGTCGAACTTATTAGCATAAAGTTTTGAGAAGTATTCCCTTATAATGTTCTGAATCTTGGTTGTTTCCGTGGTGATGTTTCCATTCTCATCTCTGAGTTTATTAATTTGTGTGTGTTCTCTCCTTTTTCTGATAAGATTTGCTAATTGTCTGTCAACTTTGTTAAGTTTTTCGAAGAACCAACTCTTTGTTTTGTTGATTCTTTCTATAGTTTTTTTGGATTCTAATTCATTTAATTCTGATTTAATTTTTATTATTTCTTTCCATCTACTGGATTGGGATTATCTTGCTGCCCTTTTTCAACGAGGTTTAGATGTGTCATTAAATTGCTAGTTTCAGATCTCTCCAATTTGTTGATGTAGGAGCTCAGAGCAATAAACTTGCCTCTGAGTATTGCCTTTGCTGTGTCCCAGAGGAGCTGGTAATTTGTGTGTTCATTTTTGTTGAATAGCATGAACATTTGAATTTCTTTTCTAATCTCTTCCATGACCCACTCTTGATTCAGCATTGTGTTGTTCAGCCTCCATGTGATACCGGAGTTTCTTTGGTAGCGTTTGGTGCTGAGTTCTAATTTTATTCCCTTGTGGTCAGAGAGAATGCAAGGTATAACTTCAATGTTTCTGAATTTAGACAAGTTTGCTTTGTGGCCTAAAATGTGGTCTAATTTAGAAAATGTTCCATGCGCTGCTGAGAAAAACATGTATTCTGATACTGCTGGGTGAAATGTTCGGTTGATGTCTGTTAAGTCTAGTTGATCTATGCAGCTGTTTAGTATTGTGGTTTCTCTGTTGAGTTTTTGCCGAGTTGATCTATCTAGTGGGGAGAGTGATGTGTTAAAATCACCAACAACTAAGGTCTTTGGATCTATATGGGATTTGAGGGAAAGTAGTGTTTCTTTGATAAATTTGGGTGCTCCATTGTTTGGCGAATCGATATTTAGAATTGTAACATCCTCCTGAAGGAGAGATCCTTTAATTAGTATTTAGCGACATTCTGTATCTCTTCTCACGAATTTTAATTTGAAGTCTATTTTATCTGATATTAGGATTGCAACTCCCGCCTGTTTATGAGGGCCGTTTGCTTGGTAGATTTTGTTCCAGCCTTTAACATTGAAAATGTTTTTGTTTTTACGGGCAAGATGTGACTCCTGCAGGCAGCAGATAGAAGGGTCTTGTTTTTTAATCCAACTAGACAATCTATGTCGCTTAATTGGAGAGTTCAGTCCGTTAACGTTAAGAGATAGGATTGAGAGGTATTTGGGAGTTCCTGCCAAGTTATCCACCTTCTTGGGGGCTGCGAAACCTGGGTTCTTCCTATGGTTCTTGGATTCTCAGTTTGGGTGCATTTTCTTGGCCTTTGTTGCAGTCTTATTGGTTTTCTTTGTGTAGGACATCTTTAAGAATCTTTTGTAGGGCAGGTTTGGTGGAGATGTATTGTTTCAATTTTTCTTTGTTATGGAAGGTTTTTATTTGGTCTTCAGTTACGAAGGAGAGTTTAGCTGGGTACAGTATTCTTGGTTGATAGTTGTTTGTTTTTAGGGCATGGCATACGTCATTCCAGGCTCTTCTTGCTTTGATTGTCTCTGCTGAGAAATCTGAGGTGATTCTAATTGGTTTTCCTTTATAGGTGATTACCCTTTTCTCCCTGACAGCTTTAAGGATCTTTTCCTTGTTCTGAGTTGATCCTGTGTGGATTATAATGTGAAGGTGGGATGTCCTATTCTGGTCTGGTCTATTTGGGGTTCTAAAAGCTTCTTGTATCTGAATAGGCCTATCTTTTTGTATGTTTGGGAAGTTCTCTGCTAGGATCCTGTTAAACAAATTTCCTAGACCATTAACTTCTGTTTCTAGGTGCTCCTCTACACACATTATCCTTAGATTAGGTCTTCTGATGGTGTCTTCCAGGTGTTGGATAAATCTATCATATTTCTTGGATTTGTCTTGGATGGTTGTATGTTCTGTCTCTATAATATCTAGGCTGTCTTCAATCCCTGAGATTCGATCTTCTGCATGGTCTAACCTGCTGTTAAGACTCTCTACTTTGTTTTTTATCTCTTTTCCTTCTAATTGGTCAACTTTGATGGCTTCAAGTTCTTTGTTGAAGCTCTGTTTTAGGTCTTGTATGAATTTCTTTACTTCCTTAATTTGGTGTTCAGTGTTTGTTCTCAAATCACTTAGTTGATTGGTTATGGTTTCTTTGGACTCCCATTCCTTCTGTTGGGTTCCATTCAGCATTCCCTTTGTGGTCTCCCTGACTTCCTTCAGCTCTTTGTTAATGGATTCCATGAATGCCTTTAGTGATCTTTGTGTATTCTCATCCTGGTCTCTCAATTCCTGAATAACTCTGATTAGCTTCCTCCCGTTTGTGGGATTCCTATATTAATAGAAGGGTAGGGACATAGAGGAGAAGTTAAAATCTTAAGAAAATGCTTAAAATATTATATAGGTACAAAGAGGTAGTATTGCTATTAAGGAATTTAAGTCTCAGAGGTTTTGAATTGGGTAATAAATTTGTGGATTAAGTGTGTACACAATGGGGGATAGGGTCTACTATTTAACTACGGGTTAATCTGAGGATGTGCAGGACAAGAGTTAAGTCACATACAGAAGAGCAAAAGAGAGGAAAAGGCGAAAAGGATTAGAAAGGGAGAGAAAAAGATCAGAAGTTCAGTAGAGCTAGACAAAAAAACAAAAAGATAGTTAAGAAAGAAAGAAAAAGAGAAAGAAGACAAGAAAAGAAAGGAAAACGCACATTCATGTATTCCTAATATAAAAATTATAAGAGGAAAAAAAGTTACTGGAAAACAATTATATTTTCAAAAAAGGCAAAAATTAAAGATTAAAAAAATTTTGTAAAAGGAAAAAAAATTATATATATATATATATATATATATATATATATATATATATATATGTTACCAAAAAAAAAAAAGAAAAAAAAAAGAAGAGGAAGAAAAAAAAAAGTTCTTTGATTTTTTGGGGGGGGGAGGGGTGGGAAGAATCCTGTATCTCCCTTTTGTCTGTAAACAGCCTCTTGTTGGAGTCTCTGGTCAGCTTGAGGTCCTGTGGCTTGATTGGTTTCTTAAGTCAGTTTGTTCGAACAGGCAGAAAAATGTTCTGCTTTACCCAAGATTTTGAGATCCCCCTCCCAGATTAGTTTACTGGGAGGTTGATGTGCTTTGAGAATCACAAAAGAGGGGGATGCAGTGGTGAGGCTAGGTTCTGGGTAGAGTTGAGGCCTTTCAACAATCAGTAGCTTTTTCCTGGGGCTATTTTGTGAAAAAAAAAACTCACAGAGCCCAGCCTGGAGCCATTCTCAGGGTTTCTGTTTTTCAATTGATTGTTGAGGCTGCTAGAGGGAGGGGCAGCCTCTGGCTCTGGTTACCCAGTGAGGAAAGCCACTCCAATGGCTGTTTCCTGAGCTGGGTGACTTTTCCCTGGATGGAGCCGAGTCTGGCAGGTCACTTCGCCGCCATTAACTTCTTGTGACCTGCTAAATGACTCATTTTATTCCAAGGCCTGGGTTGGAGCTAGCAGCTCCTCCGAGCTTTGTCGGTATCCAAGATGGAGATCACCGGTGCTGGGGGAGGGGAGGGGTGGCCTTCCCTCCTCTGCCTCCTGAGAAGGAGTGAGGATGTCGGGCTTCTACTCACTTCGAGTAGAAGCCATCTCTGGTCTGCGAATTGTAGGATGAAGATGTCCACTCCTTGTCGGTTCTTGTTGTTGTTGAGTAGAATCCTCTTGCCCGCTGCGTCTGGCTCCTTTGTCCTGGACTCTCTGTGTGAGCGCTCAGTTATGGCCCCGGCTGCGTTCTCCGCCGCAACCCTGCCGCCGCTGCCACAGCGGCTGCTGGCAGGCGCTCAGATGTGTCTTTTTGCCTTGGCTTCCCCTCTCTTGTCTAACTCTCTGTCCTGTGATGGCACACTTGGTGTGATTCTCTGGCTTAGGACTGTTCACTGGAACTCTAAAACTGTGAGAGCTTGTTCAGATTCCAGTTTCTCCTCCGCCATCTTCCCTCTCCTGAATCTTGGTTGTTTCTGTGGCGATGTTTCCATTCTCATCTCTGAGTTTATTTATTTGGGTGTGTTCTATTATTTTTCTGACGAGATTTGTTAGGGGTCTGTCAATTTTGTTAATTTTTTCAAACAAATTCTTTGTTTTATTGATTCATTCTATGATTTTTTTTGTATTCTAATTCATTTAATTCTGATTGACTTGTAATAATTTCTTACTGTCTACTGGAATGGAGTTTATCTTGCTGCTCTTTCTCAAGGAGGCTCAGATGTCTCATTAATTTGTTGGTTTCAGATCTCTCTAATTTGTTGGTGTAGGAACTGAGAGCTATAAACTTGCCTCTGAGTACTGCTATTGCTGTGTCCCAGAGAAGCTGCTCTTTTGTGTGTTCATTTTTGTTGAATATCTTGAAGATTTGAATTTCATTTCTAATCTCTTACATGATCCAATCATGATTCAATAGTGTGTTGATCAGCCTCCATGTGTTACAGGACTTTTTTTGGTGCTTTTGGTGTTGAGTTCTAATTTTATTCCTCTGTGGTCTGAGTGAATGCAAGGTATAACTTCAGTGTTTCTGAATTTGGACAAGTTTGCTTTGTGGCCTAAAATTTGGTCTATTTTGGAAAATGTATCCATGTGCTGTTGAAAGAAACGTATAGTCTCATGCTGCTGGGTGAAATATATGGTAGATGTCTGTTAAATCTAATTGATCTATGCAGTTTTTTAGATCTGCGTTTTCTCTCTTGAGTTTTTGCCGAGTTGATCTATCTAGTGGGGAGAGTGGTGTGTTAAAGTTCCCAATAATTATTGTCTTTGGATCTATGTGGGATTTGAGGGAGAGTAGTGTTTCTTGGATAAATTTGGGTACTTCGTTTTTTTTTTATCATAGATGTTTAGAATTGTAATGTCCTCCTGAAGGAGAGATCCCTTAATGAGTATGTAGCAACCTTCTTTATCTCTTCTCACTAATTTTAATATTAAGTCTATTAATCTGATATTAGAATTGCAACACCGCCTGTTTATGGGGGCTGCTTGCTTGGTAGATTTTGTTCCAGTCTTTCACATTGAAAATGTGATTGTTTTTATGGGTAAGATGTGAATCCTCAAGGCAGCAGATAGAAGGATCTTTCTTTTTAATCTAGAGACTCTATGTCCTTTAATTGGAGAGTTAAGTCCGTTAATGTTGACAGATAGGACTGAGAGGTATTTGGGATTACTTGAACCCCGTTGCTGTGGCAACTGGGTTCTTCCTATGGTTCTTGGATTCTCAGTTTGGGTGAGGTTTTTTGGAATTTATTGTGGTCTTGTTGGTTTTCTCTGTTTAGGACATTTTAAAGAATCTTTTGTAGGGCTGGTTTTGTGGAGATATATTGCTTCCATTTTTCTTTGCTATGGAAGGGTTTTATTTGACCTTCGATTATAAAGGAGAGTTTAGCTGGGTACATTATTCTTGGTTGATAGTTGTTTGTCTTTTGGGCCTGGCATACACCATTCCAGGTTCTTCTTGTTTTGATTGTCTCTGATGAGAAATCTGAGGTGATTCTAATTGGGTTCCTTTATAGAGAAACTGTAAGGATCATTTCCTTGGTCTGAATTGATCCTTTGTGAATTATAAACTGACGATGTCATATCCTGTTCTGTTCTGGTCTATTTGGGTGTCTAAAAGCTTCGTGTATAGGAATAGGTCTTTCTTTTTGCATGTATGGGATGTTCTCTGCTAGCATTCTGTTAAACAAATTTCCTAGACCATTAACTTCTGTGTCTAGGTTCTCCGCTACACCCATTATCCTCAGATTAGGCCTTCTGATGGTGTCTTCCAAGTGTTTATTAAATCTATCATATTTCTTGGATTTGTCCTGGATGGTTGTATGTTCTTTTTCTATATATCTACGCTGTCTTCAATGCCCGAAATTTGATCTTCTGCATGGTCTAACCTACTATTAAGACTTTCTTTTTTTTTAGTTTTCACTCTAGTTGGTCGGTTTTTATGGCTTCACATTCTTTGTTGGAGCTTTGTTTTAGATATTGTATGAACTTCTTTACTTCCTTAATTTGGTGTTGTGTTTAATCTCAAATCATTTAGTTGATTGATTATGGTTTCCTTGGACTCCCATTCCTTCTGTTGTGCTCTATTCTCTTTGTGGTCTCTTTGACTTCTTTCAGCTCTCTGTTTGTGGATTCCATGAATGCCTCTAGTAATCTTTGTCTATTCTCATCCCACTCTCTGAATTCTTGTATTATTCTTTTTTAGCTTCCTCACTTTCATGCAATATCTGTAGTTCTCTTTGAGTGTTCTCATCCTGCTCACGCCATTTCTGATTTTCTCTTTGTCTGTTCTCAGCCATCTCACGCAATTCCTGTCTATCTCTTTGGCTGATCTCAGCCTGCTCACGCCATTCCTTTATTTCTCTTTGAGATTTATCAAGCTGCTCATGCAATTCCTGTATCAGTCTTTGAGTAGCTTCTTCATCCTCATGATATTCTTGTATAGATCTTTGCTTTGCATCCTCTCTCTCCCTGTCATGCTCACACAGAGTCCTTTGCAGATTTTCAATATTTCCATTTACCCTGTTTACCAGTAGTTTTTAGAGAGCTTTTTGGGATCTCTCCTCTGAATTATTCATTATCTGTCCTTTCCCCTAATTATCGTGAGTGGGAATTGAGATACACGGACTTGCCATTTTTGTTATGTTTTTCCAGCTTGATCTGCCCATTTGGGATGAGAGTAACACCAGTTTTGTTCTAGAACACTATCTTAAGGCAAGCATCAACCAAAGTCTTTAGTTTCACAGTCAAAAGTGTTCAACAGAAATATCTATTAAACCTCAAACTACTATGTATTAATGGGCTACCAACCACAAAGAATTTGGCAAACCAGAAATTATAATGTTTAGGGAGAGATGTGGGTAAAAATAGGAATAGAGGGATGTGGAAAGGTAGAAGGAGAGTTAACTAAGTCTTAATCTCAAAGCGGGAAATAGGTTGGATAACTGATATTAGAGAGAAAATAAAGGAGAAAGAAAAAAGAGACAAGAAATGATAGAAAAACAAAAATTAAAATTAAAAAGTGAAACACTTTAAAATTATGCAAATTTAAAAATGCAATATTCAGAGAAGAACAGGAATAGGATAAGAGGAGAGGGATAGAAAGGAGACATGAAAAATTTAAAAATAAAAATGCTTAAAATATTATATAGATATAAAGAGGTTGTACTGCTATTAAGTAATTTAAGTCTAAGAGGTTTTGAATTGAGTAATAAATTTCTGCATTAAGTGTGTACACAATGTGGGGTAAGGTCTACTAATTGACTACGGGTATATTTCAGGAGCAGAACAGCAATTCAGTCACATAAAGAAGAATGAAAGAGAAGAAAAAGTCAAAAGAATGAGAAAGGAAGAAAAAAAGGATCAAAAGGTGAGTAGAGATAAAAAAAAAGAAAAAAAAGCACACACACATATACCCCTAAAATAAACATATTAGAAGAAAAAGAAGTTAATAGAAAAAAATTTAAGTTAAAAATTAAAAATTAAAAAAATTAAAAAATTTTTAATAAAATTTATAAAAAAAGAGTTCTTTCCTTTTTATTGGGGGGGGGGGGCGGGATGGGAAGATCCTGTTTCTCCCTTGTGTCCATAACAGTCTCTTGCTGGAGTCTCTGGTCTGCTTGTGGTGTTTGATTTTCCTGTTCTTGGCTGGTTTCATAAATCAGATTGTTTGTGCAGGCAGAAAAATGGTATGCTTTACACAGGATTTTCTGATCCTCCTCCCAGGCTAGTTCAATGGGAGGGAGATCTGCTTTGAGTATCACAAAAGAGGGAGATGGCTGTTTCCTCTAGTTTGGAGATGCTGCGATGAGTGTAGGTTCTGGGTAGAGTTGAGGCCTTTCAGTGAACAGTAGCTTTTCCCTGAGAGGCTAGCTTCTGAGACACTCAGAGAGCACAGCCTGGAGACATTCTCCAGATTTATGTTTACCGAATTTCAATTGATTGTCAGGGCTGCTAGTGGGAGGGGCAACCTCTGGCTCTGTTTACCCAGTGAAGAAAGACATTGATTTGTATGGTGGCCCAGGCTGGGTGATTTTCCTGGGTGAAGCTGAGCCTGGCAGGTCAGGTAAGCTTCCTGTGACCTGCTAAATGACTATATTGTTTTCTTCCAAGGCCTGAGTTGGAGCTAGATGCTCAGCCAGGCATTTGTCAGTATCAAAGATGGAGATCTTCGGTAGTGGGTGGGGAGGGGTGGCCTTCCCTCCTCTGCTCCATGAGGAGGAGTGAGGATGTCAGCCTTCTACTAATGCCATAGTCTTGGTTCCTGGGTCATCTCTGTTCTGTGATCTACAGGATGAAGATGACTGCTTCTTGTCAGTTCTTGCTTGAGTTGAGGAGAATCTGCTCACCCGCTGCATCTGGCACGTTTGTCCTGGCCTCTCTGTGTTTCAGGTATGGTGGCTATGGATGCTGCAGCTCTCGCGGCAGCCGCAGTTGCTGGCAAGTGCTCAGATTTGTCTCCTTGCCTGGATTTTCCCTCTCTGACATAACTCTCTGAACTGTGATGGCACACTTGCTGTGATTCTCTGGCTTAGGACTGTTCACTGGAGCACTAAAACTGCTTTCTATGCAAGAGCTTGTTAGCCTACAGGTTCTTTGCCGCCATCTTCCCGGAACCATAAATATAAATTTTAAATAACTAAATTCTTTTAAAATCCTCTCACTCGGTCACAGGTATGGATAGATAAGTGATATGGGCAGAATCACAATTATTCAGAAGGTTATAAATGGATGCTTACCTAGCTTTCTTTCAGCTGGATCATAGAATAGACTCTCCTAATTGGAAAAAGTTAGCCTTCCCAGCCTTTCTGCATATAAACACTCCATCAACATTTTATTAAAGGATTATTGAAGACTAGCTATATGTTGATTAATAATGACTGAACATGACAGAAAGTTGAGGGAAAACCATCTACACTTCAGTGAGGTTCTGACTTGTGCTTCACAAAGTGTTATGAAAGCTCTCCAGGAGAAATCTAGCAGCTGCATTTCTAAAAAGTCCTTTAGTTGATACACTTTCTGATATTGTCTCAATGCAAGTACTTCTCTTTGGAGTTCCATATTATTCAATGATGTTGTATTAGCTCCTTGTTAAAATTTTCAGACTAGTCTTTTTGATGAAATTTGTTTTTCAAAATTGCTTTCCCAATTCCATCCACAAACTGCAGACAAAATTTATCTGAATAAAATTTGTATCTGTTGATAGTGCATATACTTTTATTTTTCATTACAAACATAGAATGTAGTAAAAATTCTCATAGCAATTTCACTGCACTAGCTTGTGGGCAGATTCTAACTTAAATAATATATTGTGTTCACGTAGAGATTTTGATTATCAAAAGTAATAAGCCTGTGGTCCTAAAACCAATACCTTACTGATATTGAGTGACAAATACAACTTCATATAAGTGTAGAAGTTTTCCTTGTATCTTTTTAATATATATTTTTGTTGTAAATATACTGTACGGAACGGTTACAGTTACATAATGTAATGAGTACATTTCTTATTGAGCATTGTTACCCCCTCCTTTGTTGTTCCCCTACCATCCCTTCCCTTCACACCTCCCCACCTCCCTCCTTCACCTCCCACTCTGGTCGAGTGTCTTGTACATCTCATTGTTCCAATGGGTCAACCTGTATCCTTTCTTTATATCTTAAATAAAGAAATGCTGGCTTGATTTATGCTTATTCTGCTCGTGTAGACACACCTAAATCCACTCTCCATGTCCAAAAGCACATAAATGAAACGCCATCATTTTTCTGTCAGTTGGTATAATTGTGTTCTACACATTTATTGACAGATTACAAATTATTCTCAAACTTTAAAACATTAAAAAGTACTTTCTTTTTTTCTTATTTTCTTGGCCAGCAAATCAGCAGGACCTCAGTCAGCATTTCTGTCATAGAACTTTTCATATAGGTTGGTTAAATGTATATGTAGAGTCCAGTTTTCTGAGGACTCACTCATCTGCTTAGGAATTCATGCTGGCTGTTGGAAAAAGCTCAAGTAAGAATGCCATTTAAAGCCTTATACTTTATTCTTTACCAGGGTTTTCTCCAGCTACTTTGGTTGTTTAGAGTGTTTACAAGAGCAAATATCCCATAGGGAGCAGGGAGACAACACATGACCTATACTTACTGAGACTTCCGAGTATTTTGCTGTCACTTGTACTGCATTTTGTAAGTCGAATCTCTCTAAACCTACCAGATTTAAGAGATAAGAGGAGTGGTAAAAAAAAACTCTTAGAGACAAATACATCTTCAATATATATTGTGCCAAGCATTCTGTCTAAGGCATATTCAGCAAGTAATGAAACTTGTATTGGCTGTAATTATGTGTCTTTCTCCATGTGTGCATGTATACATGTGTATATGTATGTGAGTATAGTAACATACATGTGTACATGTATAAGGAAATATACACACATATATGCATATGTAAATAAATATAGATATCTAAATATATGTGCATATATATATATATATATATATATATCAGTTGTTCAGTGATTTAATCTATAGATCCCAGCACATTGTCATTCTCACAAAGTGTACATGATAAATGGGCATCCTTTGTACTCACTTCCCCCAGTCCTTTGTTTTTATCCTTGGGAACATCTTTAGTCTACTTTCCATAGTATAGCTTTGTTTTCATTGCATGTACTTACTGATAATAAAAGAAAAAGTTTGTTTGTAAAAGAAAAAGAACTTTTTAGGACACAGGTCACTGTCTTTTATCCATCCCAATGATTGCTATGTGATAAAATTTATAATAGTAGTAAAATTGAAAAGGAATTAATAGATTTGTTGTTTTGCCATTTAAATGTTAGAGAATAATATCACATCACTGTTATAACTCTTAAAGAATGCAAGGGTAAGTGATGGTCGCTATCATGTTCACACAAAACCCCTGGATCCTGAATGATAATAGTAGACCAGCAGAAATTCTAAGTAGCAGACATGGAGCATATAAGTGAAAGAGAGGAAATGAGAGAGTGTGAGAGTGAGAGAGGAATATCATAATACTGAAAGTGCATAACAGATAAACAAGAGCTGTATGAGAATATTCATACTGCTATCTTTAGACTCTACTTGTACATTTGAAGATATTTGATGTATGACAACAAATCAACATGAAATATAAAGTTATTTTGAGAAAAGTAAGAGTGACTCAGAAGAAATTATAAATGCAAAAACAATCTTCACAAAAACAAACACTCAGAGATATTTCATGACTTTGAAAAGGATGAAGTGGCTAAAGTTAGTATAAATTTAGAAGTATTAAAATTCACAAAAATATAAAAAGTATTCATATATTTCATAACATAACCCAAAGCAGAAGTCAAATGTTGTTTAAATGATTTTTTAAAACATAGTCTCTCAGGTGCTGGGAAGGTGGATCAG
The DNA here is from genome assembly GCF_024711535.1 of Dipodomys merriami. Classification (NCBI taxonomy): domain Eukaryota; kingdom Metazoa; phylum Chordata; class Mammalia; order Rodentia; family Heteromyidae; genus Dipodomys; species Dipodomys merriami. Next base: position 111,767 of record NW_027202610.1, on the reverse strand, counting down.
TGGTAGAGTGTTGCCTTGCATTCATGAAGCCCTTGGTTTCATTCCTCAGCACCACATAAGCAGAAAAAGATGGAAGTGGTACTGTGCCTCAGTGGTACTGCTAGCCTTGAGCTGAGGTACAGCACTCAGGCCCCAGAGTTCAAGCCCCATGACCACCAAAATCAAAAAAAATAAACAACAAAATGTCTCTCAAGTTTATGGCTTTAACTCAGTAATACCGCTGCTTCAGCCTAGGGCTAAGCATTCAGGTGTGGACATTTATCAACACTCCTGATTCAGACTCTACTTGATCATTTTTTAATAAATATTTTGTTTTTAATTTTCGTCTTTGTAAATTCACATGCACCTATAAAACCTGGATTGGCGATCCCAGTAAGCTTCTCAAAGTACCTCCTAATGATGACTTACCAAATGTTGTATTATATTACAACAAGGAAAACAATGCTACAAATAAAGAAAACCAATAATTAAATATTAATGATTAATAAAATAAAAAACAAAACAATTATCAGTATTTTCAGTATTTGAAGTGGAGAAATATTAGATTTTATTATTTTTTCAAATATCTGTACATTTAACACTGGCTAAGGTATTGATGTTCAACCAGAGTTTTATAGAATATGCATACTCTTAAAGTTTCCCACTAAGATGACTATTTATGGCTCATCTCATCATTTGTTTATGACTTACATCATCATTTTTTCCTCACTAACATATAAAGGAAGTTAGCCCTAATGTTTTAACAGAAACTGTGTAGTTAACATAGTCTTAACTCTTCAATCTACTTCTTTACACAAAGACTTTACAACTTCTCATTAATAAGGTTTCTATAAACTCTGAAATGTAAGTATTTAGTAGTTAATATCTGCTACCATAAATCTTAAATACTTTATAGAAAAGTTTTATACTTCCCAAACAATCCAAATTTTGGCATATATAAGCAAAATCCCAAAATTAAACATATGTAAAACATTAAAACTTTTAACAAAACTTAACACTTGCTAGAGTGTTCATTATGACAGGTGCCTTTTATAGAATAATTGAATTCCTCTTCCTGCACATTTCTTTTTTTATTTTTTATTTTATTTTATTTATTTTAATTTAATTTAATTTTATTTGTGAACATACTGTACAGAGGAGTTACAATTACATGGGCAGGATAATGTGTACATTTCTTACCAAGCATTGCAGCCTCCTCCTTTGTTTACCCTTCACATCCCTTCCCAGCCTCCCCCCTCTCCCCCAATCCCAATCCTTCTCCTTCCCCCCCTTCTCCTCCCCCCCCCCGCACCTACGTTGTAAAGCTCATTTTGGACATGACAACTTGTACTTCTCATTGTTGCCACAGGTCCACCTGTATCCTTAAACAACTGGTTTTTCCCCATCTCCTCCACAAGTTATACTGAAATCAAATATAGTGAAAGCAGGGGGAAGGACATACAAAGCAACAAAGAGATAATCTTATAAATGCGTTAGAAACACATGCATGAAAGAAAAAAACATTAAAATACACATCTAAGGGTTCATTTTCCTGACATCACATTATCTGACCTTTTCCGCTTGACTCATACACATACTAGATATTACAAATAAGGGAAACCATGGGACCTATGTTTCTTTGGGCCTGGCTTACTTCACTTAATATAATTTTTTCCAAGTTTTTCCATTTCCTAACTAATGGGGCAATGTCCTACACATTTCTTGAACAACAAATACCTGGAATTATTTTGTTTTGACATGTCAGTCTTGATTTTATTCTTAAAAGTGTGCTTATGTAAGAAATATATGGTTCTAAAATTACACAACAATTCTTTTGAACTTACTAGTTTTGAACTTACTAGTTTAATAAAAACTTACTAGTTTAATAAAATCAATAAAAGTATACTTTATATATAAAAAAAGTTCTTTGCTCAATTCAGCATCACATACACTAACATTGGAATGATACAGAGAAGATTAGCATAGCCCCTGTGCAAGGATGACATGCAAATTCGTGGAATATTCCATATTTTTACAAAAACAGATGCTGGAAGGGATGTGGCCCCCAGGGAACAGCACTGCATTCTTGGTGGGAGTGTAAACTTGTTCAATTACTTTGGAAAGCATTATGGAGGTTCCTCAAAAGACTCTACATAAAGCTCCCCTATGACACAGCAATCCCACTTTTGGGGATTTACCCAAATGATCACAAACAAGACCATACTAAAACCAGCAGGACAACTATGTTTATTGCAGCATTATTTACCATAGCTAAGATATGGAACTAACCCAGATGCCCCCATTAGATGAATGGATCAAGAAAATGTGGTATATATACACAATGGAATTCTATGCCTCTATCAGAAAAAATGACATCTCCAAATTTGTTAGGAAATAGAAAGACTTGGAAAAAAATTTATTGAGTGAAGTAAGCCAAGTCCAAAAAACATAAGTCCCATGGTTTCCCTTATTTTCAATAACGAATATATATCTGGGATAAGCAGAAAAGCTCAAACGATATGTGCATAATACCAGACAAGATGATGTTAAGGGAATTGAACCCCAAGATAGGGACACAAGTGGTTTTATGTTTCTTGCTATTGTTTCTAACTTACTTATAATGTACGATGTCATTTATTTTTGTTTCTTTGTATGTTCCTCCCCCACACTATAACCCCTGTTTTCTCTGTATTTGAAGTTGGTGCACTACATCTTGTAGGAAATTTGGGGAGAGGAAGCGAAAAATGCTCAAATAGGGATGCAGTTTAACCAATTGTAACCATGAGATGCACAAGACACTATGTTGAAAAATGAACTTTACAATTTAGGCAGGGGGATAGAAAATGGGGAGGGGAGTGTATTTGTGGAGGTGGGAGGGAAAGGAAAGTAGGGGAAATATAAAGGAGGAGGTAACAATGCTTGTTAGAAAATGTGCTAATTTCCTTCCTCATGTAAATGTGACCCCTCTGCACAGTATTATTACAATAAAAAACATATAAAAATGTTCTGAGATGGAAGAGTTCATTTCCTCTATTTTACCCATATATTATCGTTAACAAAGAAATTAATGCAGAACACTGATATGAAGGTAATTTGAATGTGTGTGTGTGTGTGTGTGTGTGTGTGTGTGTGTGTGTGTGTGTGTGTGTGTGTGTGATCTCGGCAGCGCACCAGCAAACATACGTGAGCATGCAAACGCACCCAATGCATGTGTGTTGGAGTGCTCAGAGTTAAAATCAGGGCTTCAAGGTCTTGCAAGGCCTTTCCTATCTAGCTTGTTGAGCTACTATATGAGCTACATCTCCATTCCTGGCTTTTTGCTAGTTCATTAAAAATTTTGAAAAATAATTTCATGAAATTGTTCTTTTTGTTTTTGTTTTTGTTTTTGTTTTTTGGACCTGATTGGCTCGGGAATGTTATCCACAGATCTCAGGCTCCTGAGTAGATATCCAGATTAGATAGGATTACAGGTGTGACCAGCCAACACAAGGCTTTCAGAATAATTTTTAAAATAGAAGAAAATTTACTTCGTGGGGCCTGTTTTATTATCTCCTACTTTTAAAGCATTTTAGAGTGATTATATGTGAATTTATTTCGTTTTTGGATTCTTAAAAGACAGTAAGTGATGATATTTAAGGGTTTTATTACTTTTTAAAAAGGAAACTGGAACTGTGGGACAGAAAAAATTTGGCTCTCTTTGGACCTCAATTTATAAGCTCTGCTCTGTGCATGATAACCCAATATCACAAACATAGTCTGTGTTGAAGACAAAATGTGATAGAAAACAATCACCATAATAACATAGCAAGTATTGCTATGCTATTATTTCTTGGTCAATATGAATATTGAATTGAGAGTGTAAGAGAATGGAGAGATTTTACCCACCTTTTTGATATTTCTGAAAGACTTTTGGAAACTTTGACTCATTTCCTTCCTTACTGTGTGTGTCTGTGGGACATGCACTTACTGTCTTTAATTACAATTTTTCTCAACAGTAAAATGGCAATAACATTAGCATTATAGCAAATGTTATCTTAAGAATTAAGAGAAATAAAACTTATGAAACACTTAACATATACTTCTATGAATGAACTTTTAGTTTAGCTATGTCTTTTTAAAATACTAAACAGAATGTGATGAGTAGTGCAGAAACCATTACATGTAATGAGCAACCAGAAGTAATATCTATTGACCATACTCTGCTTCCAAGGAAGCCAGGTAGATAACTTCTCATGCTGTAAATCAAACTGGTTATCTCATGCCTTGATCGTGTAAAAATATCAGGGACAGAACGATGAAGGAATGTTGTAGACTGAGGTGAAATACATATGAAAATGTGCAAAACTGAAAAAACATAAAAGTATCAGAGCAGTATATTGTGTTTACATCATTCAAGTTACAAAGATAAGGAAGACATAGAAAATGAATTCTCTTTTTGATGTGCTATCATAGGTCCTTAGAAGGATGAACACTTTCCTCATTCTTGTAGAGGAATCATCAGATGAGGGGAACTGTATATTTTTTTGTTTTCATCCTTACATTTATTCTTCACTTTCAAATCTGAACAACATGAGACAGAAAGAAACCAAGGGAAATTAGTCACACAGACTTTGGAAAGAAAAATCAAAGTAAAATAAATAAAATACATATAGCCTTGTAAAAGGTCTAACTAAATTGAGTTATATAGTCTCAAGCGTTAACAGAAAATGATCTAAGCAATATCATGTTATAAAAAATTGAAAAATGTTAGGAGTTGCTTAATGTTTTCCTTTCTACTACCGTGAACTAATTATTGATTTTGTATAGAGAGATTAAAGATGAGGTTAACAAGAAACTTGATTAAAAATGGACAAATGTTTTGAATAGACATGTTTTCCAAAAAGCCCTGAAAATCGCGTGTGGGTTTACAAATTTGTATTTAATACAACTTCTATGTGGCTTAATTCTTTGTAAAGAGAAGTCATTAGAGAATTGCAATTCAAAATTACTAAGATACTTACTACTTCATAACTATCATAACTCATCAAAAATATCCAAGGAACCAGGTAATTCCAAGCGATTAGGAGGTTGGGGTAAAAGGATTTGAGTCTAAAGGCCAGTCTTGGGTACTTCACACAGTAAAAACCTGCCCTTTAAAAAAACTCAAAAGGTAATAATGTTGGATCGCGAGACTGTGGAGAAAAGGAAATTTTCTACACTCTTGGTCAAAATACAGGTTAGTGTTCTCGTTGTAGAAAGTAGTATGCAGTTTTTTAAAGATATCCAAAGTTGAAATATCATCTGGCACACCAATCATGTGATTATTTCTCTCTGGGTAACTTGTAAATACATCTGTAGTTCATTGTTATTCACATTATTCACAACAATAGCCAAGATATAGATCGAAGTTCAGTGTTCAATTACAGACTAATAAAGCAACTGTGGTACTTGCACAAATATCTTTTTTCTGTTGATCCCAAAGTAAATTTTTTTTATTATTTTCCTGTTATCATGTGATTAACCTCTAAATTATAAATCCAGATATATGATTTAATTTAACCAAAACTATTTATTGAGTTTAAGGACCTTCTACTCTCTACATTCTTCACAGTAAGATCACCAAATATGATGAGTCTGAAATAATTAGTCTCTTTTTGGCCTATGTTAATATTATTTACAATGTGTGTGTAATGTTTAAAAAGTAGTATTTATTTTAGCTTAATTGCTCTGAAGAGATAGTAAATGATATTATCAAAGCCTAAAAATGATTAGATTTAAAATTTAGAATTCAGGAAACGGCTTTGACCACGCTGCTTACTGGAGCCTTCACTACAACCTGTGGGTGAACAAGAAAGAAGGGGGTAACAATACTCAGCAAGAAATGTACTCCTTACCTTACACATGTAACTAATCCCTCTTTAAAGCATCTTTACAACAAAATAATTTTTTGTTAAATAATGAAAATAAAACCTAACGGGAAATAGAAAAACAATTTAAAAATTTAGGTTTAAAACGCAAGTAAAATTTAGGCCTACACGCTGAGCAAGAGTTATGATAAATGTGAAAAAAAGAGGATTATATTAACATGATGGTTCGGTTATATTTAGGCTTAGGATTAGGCAAGGTGTTCCAGTTAGAGCTGGGGTTAGGATGAGAAAAAGATGTAAGGTATTGTGTAAAACTGCCACACATTTTAAGAAGAATGAATGGCAAGAATGAATGAAAACCAATCTGTGTTACTTTAAACATTCAGTTATAATTTGGTTTAATGTGTGAGATACAGTTTTATTCTGGTTAGGGTTAGGGAAGGATAAGTTTTAAGGTAAATTTTAGTTTTCCACTAAGAAGTAGAAGCCAAAAAATGTGTGATTGAATAGAATCTAGACAATTTTCTTTACATTAACCATTTGGTGTTAAATCAAACTTTGATTAGGATTAGGTTTCTGGTTATCCTGGGTTGAGGATAGAGTAAAGAAATGGTTTAAACTGGTGGCTCGCACCTATTATCCTAGCTACTCAGGAAGCTGATTTCTGAGGATAACAGTTGAAAGGTAGCCCCAGTAACGGTGCTGTTGCTCAAATGGTTAAGTGCACACCTTGAGCTATAGAACTCGATGATTGTGCCCAGGCCCAGAGTTCAAGCCCCACGACCGACAAAAAGAAAAAAAAAAAAAAAAGAAATGTGTCAAATGTTAAGTAAAGCTGAACTTCTTTTTTAGGTTCTAGGAATTCAGGAAAAATTTTAATAATGGAAGTACAATGTATTTCATAATATCAGGATTTGAGATCAATGGGTATAATGATTCCTGTTATAGAACAAGATACATTCAGTGTTAAGAGTGAGAAAGTCTGTAGAGTTTACAGAAAACCTGCAATTTATTTCGAGAATGAGGGTCAAATTGAAGTTAAATTTTAATTATAATTCTAGTAAGTATTAGAATGAATGTGAACTAGAGAATTGCTATTAATAATAGAATGTACTTACAATTAGGCTGATGGTTATACTCAATGTTCCAGTTAAGAAAGATTAAGTTTAGGGTTAGAAAATGACTAAGATATTGGAAAAAAATTGAAACATATGTTTGGAAGTCTTATTTGAAACAAGTTAGGATGAGTGAAAACTAGTGTACTTGTGTTAGTGTTAGTATTGTCATATAATTTGGATTAAGATTAGGGTCAGTATTTTCTTCTGATTATATTTCTGTTATGAATAAGAAAGTTTTTAGTATAAAATTAGGTTCTCACTAACAAGTAGAAGCAAATATGTGAGAATGAATAGTAACTAGAGGTTTATCATTATGTTTATTCCTCAGTGACCATTCTTGTAAGGATTAGTAAGAGTTTTCAAGCCAGGTTTAAGTTGAGAGTTAGCTTTAAGTAATGTACTAGATGGTAAGTAAATCTGAAACTGTTTTAGGATACAGTGGTTCAGGAAAAGGTAGGATCAATGGAAACTACAGTATTTTTCCTGGTAAGACAATTTGAGGACAAATAATATAATGGTTCATGTTAGGGAACAAGATAACTTCAGAGGTAGAGTCATATAATTTGTGGGAATTAGGGCAAACAAATTCATTTCCAGAGCGAAAACTGGAATATTCATGAGAATGATTAAAAACTAGACTTTTTCTTTAACATGAGAATTGGATTATAATTAGGGTGAAAGTTAGGTTTCAGTTCCAGCTGAGGTTAGTGTAAGCATAAGAGAAATGGAAAATTTAGGGTCAAACTGAATGTAAATCTTTGAATGAGAAGTCAAGTTAGAATTAGAATGAATGTGAAATAAGAAACTGCTAATAATATTAAGATTAGGGTATGATTAGTGTGAGGGTTAACCTCAATATTCCAGTTAGGTTAGGATTACAATAAAGACAAGATAATGAGTGAAACTACAAACTATGTTAAGAAAGATAAGTTGAATAGAATTTGGATGAATAAAACTAATGTATTTGTGTGTTTTTTAGATACCAAAGGCCATTAGTTCTAGGTTTAGGTTGACTTTTCTAATTAAGTTTAGGCTTAGGGTTAGGGAACGGTAACCTTTAAGGTAAAACTGAGTTTTCTGTTGACACTTTCAAGTAAACTAAGTATGAAATTTAACAAAAACTACAGAGTTTCCCTAAGTTTATTATTCAGGGTTCAATAGGGTTAAATTTAGAGTTAGGTTTCTAGTAAGGATTAGGTATATAGTTATGGTTTAGAAGTAGAGTAGATTTTAAGTAAACCTGCAACTTGTTTTTGGAGATACAGGAGTTCAGTAAAAGTTAAAATCTGTGAAAACTATGGTATTTTTTATGATATGAGGATTTGAGATTAATGATTCCTAATAGGGAACAAGATAGATTTCAGTGTCCAAGTCAGAGAATCTTTAGGATTTGGAGCAAACTGCAAATCATTTCAAAGACAATGCTTATCTAAAAGGAAGTAGTCTAAACTTGAGTAATTTCCATTAATTTCAGATGGGGTTACTATTATCATCAAGGTTACTCTTAGGGTTCTGACCAGAATAGGAGTTAGGATTAGGGAAATGGAAGGTTGAGAACTTGAGTGACTTACTTCCTTTGTGAATGTATATGCACTATTCCAGGACTTCAAATCAGTGCTTGGGTTCTGTCCCTGAGCTTTTTGTTGTAGGCTGACATTCTACCACTTGAGCCACAAGTCCACTTGCAGCTTTCTTTGGCAGTGAATTGGAGATAAGAGTGTCACAGACGTTCCTATCTCAGCTGACATTGAACTGAGATCCCCAGATCTCTGCCTTCTGATTAAAAATAGGATTAAATGTATGAGCTACTGGTTCCCAGAAATGTGCCTGACTTTTACTGAATGCTTTTACTTTTGTTCGAGATCGAGACATGAATTCAATATCTGACAGCTTTGCTCACTATGTAGCAATCTGCCACTTGAGCCATATCTCCAATAATGATTATTTTAAATAGCTGGAAATCATTAAATTTTCTTCAGATGATAGGCATCATTACAGTTGTTCTAAAATTCATCCTAATGAAAAAAGATTTATAAACCCTAGAGATGATCTGAGCAGATTCTCATGCTTTGCTTATAAATGCATAACATTTTAGGGACATGGTTTTTTAATTATTAAGTGGCAAAGGAGTTATCATTAAATAAAGCAATTTATGCATACAAAATACCTTGCTCAATGCCAACCCTTTCAATAGTCTCATCCATCCCTCCTCAATGAATCTCTTCCTTCACTCTTCTTAAATTTGTAGGATATTTACTGGATTCCTTTCTGAACTTCCCCCCTTTCCTCCTGTTCATTCTACCTTCTTTTCACCCTTTACCTCTCGTTTGACTACCCACTTCCATATTATCCATCAACTCTACTCCTAGGCATTTATCTGAAAGTTTGCAAGCCAGGATATAGTAAAATTTTCAGCACAACCATGCTTACTGAATCAGCCCAGATACACCTCAAGAGAGAAATGAATGAAAAAAATTTGCTACACACACACACACACACACACACACACACACACACACACTGGAAATTCTACTGACCCATCAGAAAGAATATTGTACCATTTGTATCTCTCATTTCTCATTTCTTCTGCCTGGTATCCCATTTTTGCCTTACTGTCTCTGTACTGCAGTAACTGCCACATGCAAACTGATGTAAAAGATTTTCAGAGTTATTGGCTATCCATAGATTCCTGAATATGATGTCTTTGCTCATTTTGTATATTCATGACTTTGATTAGTGATTGTGCAAATACATTTTTACCATTTGCTACACAGAAAAGAGATGAACCACTTGTACATATATTTACATACATGTATATACATACATACATGGATATATGCATTTTATGTTTACAAGAATGATGGGGATAACAAAAATCATATGCATTTTACTTCCTTTTCAGTTCTTTCAAAGCCGAAATAACTTTGTCTCTTTTGAATACCTAATTTTAAAGAGGATGTCACCATATCTGCTCTGTCAGTGGCCTTGAAATTAGATGTTCAAATAGGACAGTTATTTAGGCTTTGTGGTGGAAGACAGGAATATTACTAGGGTTTTATTCAGGAAAAAGCAGTAGGCTCTGTAAGGGTGAATGAAGCAATTTTTCATTAAATTAAATATTATCTCCTGCGATAACCTGATTTTTTCTTATTTTAAACCTAAACTTTTTTGACATTAAAATTTAGATTCATACATTTTTTGAATAGATAAAACTCTTAGTGGGCTGGGAAGGTGACTCAGTGGTAGACTGCTTGCTTTGCATGCATGAGGCCCTGGGTTCGATTCCTCAGCACCACATAAGCAAAAAGAAAAAAACCAGAAGTGGTGCTGTGGCTCAAGTGGTAGAGCACTAGCCTTGAGATGAAGAGCTGAGGGACAGTGCCCAGGCCCAGAGTTCAGGCCGCAAAAACGGACCCCGCCCCCAAAATAATCTTAGTAACTGGTCATGTATTTCTGAGGTTTGATTACCAAGACATTTCAGATAAACACTGAATTTCATGGATTTTATGTCAAGGTTTTTTTAGAAATTGAATCAATCTCCATATGAGATAAAGCAAGATATTCCATGACTTATGCAATTATTCCAATAGACTTGAATATACCTTACTTTTGAATGGTAGGAGATTCATATTATACTTACAATATAGAATAATTAAGAAATAAATGATCGTATTCATTTTTCCCTCATCTAGAAAGAAAGAATCTCATCATAGATGACAAAAACTTGAATGGAAGGGTCATAAAATTATGAAAAATTCATCATTAAGAGTTAGATGAAATAGTCATTTTTGAAGATCACCTCTTGAAGCTTCCATTTCTTTTAAACAAAATGTATTTGCACTCAAAATATCTCTCCAGCAATGTTATAACCAAACCACCTCCTTGCCAAATAGTTTTTCTGATTAATCAAATAAATATTTAACTATGTTGCCATAAAGAGGTGAACCCTTTCAAGTGGGCATAGTTGTAAGAGATTTGGTCACTGAGGACTTATGATCAAAGAGGGTGTTAAGATCAAAGTCTTTTCCTCCTCTTCCTTCTTTTTCGTCTCTGTCTCCTTCTCCTTGTCCTTTTCCGTCTCCCTCTCCCACTCCGATTCCTTCTCTTCTTTACTTCCTGGCTTCCATGAATACACATACTCCATCACATGTTCCTGACATGGTGTACTGTGCCACCACCAACCCAAAGCAATGAGGATAAGAAACATAAACTGAAATGTATAAAATCAGAAGGCAAGAATAACCTTTTCCCCTTTTAAGTTAATTTTATAAAGTATTTTGTCATATTAAAAGGAGACTCTCACAGCATGCTCTCATTTAGTATGAGGGATAAGATTTACAGGAAAAAAATCTGGCTAACATCGCCCTAATACAATGATGTATTAAATTAACATTATATTAGAACAAATCTACTTTAAAATATCAGATATACTTCAATAAGAGGTAAAAAATCACCTCTATGGTTTCCTATGAAAAGATGATAGAAAACAATCTGTTCCTCAAGGAAATTGACCTATAATTGGCAGTATTAATAAATGATGTAAGAAGACTATAGAACAAATTTCAACTCAAAGCGCATGATATAAAATTTACTTTGTCCCATGTATAGTATCTATGTCTGGCTCCCAAAATGACTGGAATTTTATCATATTTTTAATTAACTTTAAGTAGTTGTGTGGGAGTTGCTGTTTGACAAAGCAGTTTCTGAATAGTGTTTAGTAAGTTCTTTTTTTCTTTTTTCTTTCCTGAAGTTTGAGCTCTGGGGCTGGGCCCTATCCCTTACCCAGGGATGCCTTTGGATGAATGCTAGAACTCTATCACTTGAGGCACAGCAGAACTTTCAGATTTTTCTGAGATTTAATTGGAGATAAGAATCTCACAGATATTTTTGCCTGGGCTGTCTTCAAACTTCAATCCTCAGACTCCTGAACTCCTGAGAATTTGGATTACAGGCGTAAACAGCTATTTCCCAGCTTAATACAATGCACCTTTTTTTTTTAATTTAATTTTATTTTATTTGAGAGCATACTGTACAGAGGGGTTACAATTACATTGGCAGGATAATGCATACATTTCTTACCAAGCATTGCAGCCTCCTCCTTTGTTTACCCTACACCTCCCTTCCCAGCCTCCACCCTCCCCCCCACCCAATCATACCCCCCTCCCCCCCCACACCGACATTGTAAAGCTTGCTTCGACATGACATTTTGTAATTCTCCTTGTTGCAACAGGTCCACCTGAATCCTTAAACGACTTGTATGTCCCCATCTCCTCCACATGTTATACTGACATCAAATAAAGTGAAACGGGGGTTACACTGTCAGGGAGGGACATACAAAGCAACAAAGAAATAATCTTATAAATGCTTTAGAAACACATGCATGAAAGAAACGAAAACATTAAAATACATATTTAAGGGTTAGTTTTCCTAACATCACATTATCTGACCTTTTCCGTTTGACTCATACCTATACTAGATAATGCAAATAAGGGAAACCATGGGACCTATGCTTCTTTGGGCCTGGCTTACTTCACTTAATATAATTTTTTCCAAGCCTTTCCATTTCCTAACAAATGGGGAAATGTCATTCTTTCTGATGGAGGTGTAGAATTCCATTGTGTATATATACCACATTTTCTTGATCCATTCATCTACTGAGGGGCTTCTGGGTTGGTTCCATATCTTTGCTATGGTAAATAATGCTGCAATAAACATAGTTGTGCTGGTAGCTTTAGTGTGGTCTTGTTTGTATACATTTGGGTAAATGCCCAAAAGTGCGGTTGCTGGATCATAGGGGAGATCTATGTGAAGTCTTTTGAGGAACCTCCATACTGCTTTCCAAAGTGGTTGAACAAGTTTACATTCCCACCAACAATTCTGTCCACATCCCCTCCAGCATCTGTTGTTGTTAGAGTTCTTGATTTTTGCTGTTCTAACTGGAGTGAGGTGATATCTCAATGTTCTTTTGATGTGCATTTCTTTTATGGCTAGGGATGTTGAACATTTCTTCATGTGTCTATTGGCCATCCTTCTTTCTTCTTCAGAGAAGCTTCTCTTTAAGTCTTTCGCCCACTTATTTATTGGGCAGTTGTTTCTTTGAGGATTTGTTGTTGGGTGGTTTAATTTTTTGAGTTCCAAGTATATTTTAGATATGAGACCCTTGTCCGTTGTATGGCTAGTAAAGATCTTCTCCCAATCGGTGGGCTTTCTATTGATCGTGCTAGCTATGTCATTTGCCCTGCAGAAGCTCTGCAACCTTATGCAATCCCATTTGTCCAACCTTTCTTTGATTTGTTGTGTTTCCGGGTCTCTATTCAGAAAATTTCGGCCTGAGCCAAGGAGACCTAGGGTTTCTCCTATTCCATCCTGTAATGTTTTCAGAGTGTCTGCTTTGAGTTCAAGGTCTTTGATCCATTTGCAGTTGATTCTGGTGCAGGGTTATATATAAGGATCTAGCTTTAGTTTTCTACATGTAGTTAACCAATTTTGCCAGCACCATTTACTGAAGAGGCTGTCTTTCTTGCATTCTATTGCTTTAGCTTCCTTATCGAAGATTAGATGGCTATAGGTCTGTAGGTTCATTTCTGGGTTTTCAATTCTATTCTATTGGTCCTGAGGTCTGTTCTTTGCCAATACCAAGCTGTTTTGATTACTATGGCTTTATAGAAGAGTTTGAAATTTGGTATTGATATTCCTCCAGCAGTGTTCGTTCCGTTGAGAAGTTTTTTTTGCTATTCAGGGTCTTTTATTGTTCCATATGAATTTTTGGATTGCCTCTTCTATTTCCTTGAAGAATGAGGGTTGAATTTTGATAGGTATTGCGTTGAATTTGTAGATAGCCTTGGGAAGTATTGCCATTTTCAAGATGTTAATCTTTCCAATCCAGGATCATGGGAGGCTTTGCCATTTTTTATGTTCTGTGTTGATTTCCTTTTTCAAGATTTTAAAGTTTTCATCATTTACGTCCTTCACTTCTTTGGTTAAGTTAATTCCTAGGTATTTTATTTTTTGTGGGGCTATTACAAATGGAGTTGCTTTCCTAATTTCAGCCACACTTTTCTCTTTGTTGGCATACAGAACTGTTCACGCTATTCAACAAAAATGAACACACAAATTACCAGCTCCTCTGGGACACAGCAAAGGCAGTACTCAGAGGCAAGTTTATAGCTCTGAGATCCTACATCAACAAATTGGAGAGATCTGAAACTAGCAATTTAATGACACATCTATACCTCCTTGAAAAAGAGCAGCAAGATAAACCTCAATCCAGTAGACGGAAAGAAATAATCAAAATTAAATCAGAATTAAATGAATTAGGAACCAAAAAAACTATAGAAAGAATCAACAAAACATAGAGTCGGTTCTTCGAAAAACTTAACAAAATTGACAGACCCTTAGCAAATCTTATCAGAAAAAGAAGAGAACACACCCAAATTAATAAACTCAGAGATGAGAATGGAAACATCACCACGGAAACAACCAAGATTCAGAACCTTATAAGGGAATACTTCTCAAAACTTTATGCTAATATGTTCGACAACTTGACAGAAATGGACCTCTTCATAGCAAATATTGACATGCCAAAACTAAACCAAGATGAGTTAAACTATCTTAACAGGCCCATATCAAGCATTGAAATAGAAACAGCAATAAGAGACCTCCCAGCTAAGAAAAGTCCAGGACCAGATGGTTTTACAGCGGAATTTTACAAGGCCTTCAAAGCAGAGCTCACACCAATACTCCTCCAACTCTTCAATGAAATTGAAAGAGAAAGCTCACTACCGAACACATTCTATGAAGCCATCATAACCCTCATCCCAAAACCAGGCAGGGACTCATCAAAGAAAGAGAACTATAGACCCATTTCTTTGATGAACATTGATGCAAAACTTCTCAACAAAATTTTGGCCAATCGACTTCAACAATTCATCCAAAAAATCATACACCATGATCAAACAGGATTCATTTCAGGGATGCAAACTGGTTCAATATACGCAAATGAATTAATATTTTTCATTACATTAACAGGAGCAAGAACAAGAACCACATGGTTATCTCAATAGACGCAGAAAAAGCATTCGACAGGATCCAACACCCCTTTATGATGAAGGTTTTGGAAAAATTAGGAATCCATGGAACATTCCTCAATACAATAAAGGCTGTATATGACAAACCTACAGCCAGCATTATACTCAATGGTGAAAAACTAAAGCCATTTCCTCTTAGCTCAGGAACAAGACAAGGATGCCCACTCTCTCCACTTCTCTTCAATCTAGTATTAGAATGCCTAGCTACAGCAATAAGACAAGATGCAGACATAAAGGCGATCCAAATAGGGAAAGAAGAAATAAAACTCTCCCTCTTTGCAGATGACATGATCTTGTATTTTTTTTTTTTTTTGGCTAGTCCTGGAGTTTGGCCTTGGCAATATCCTTGATCTTCTTTTCCTCACACTAGCACTCTATGACTTGTGTCATAGTGCCAATTCCAGCTTTTTTTAATGAAGTATTGAGGAATCAAACCCAGGGCTTCACACATGCAAGGCAAGCAGTCTACCACTAAGCCACATTCCATGGACAATACAATACATCTTTATGATCATTACTCCTCATCCTTCACAATCCTATCTCATCCCTTAATTTACCTAATTTTGTAGAATATTCACTAACTTGCAATATCATGTATAGTCACTCTGGTTATAACATAGACCATACTTTCTTGATAGTCTTTTTCATCAACATATTAAGTTATGCGTTACAGAATTCTGATTTTAAATTCTAAATTATCACTCAGATTCACCCATTACTTGTCTGAAAATGTTCCCAAGTTAATGCAAATGCGATCTGTATTTCGTCAGTAAAGTATAATGATTCTCAGAATGTAAAGAGTTGGAGTAAGAACATCACTTTCAGTTCTAGAACATTTTATTACTACCCTCTCAAAATACTCCAATATTTATTAGTAGTCACTCTCTGTCATCATTTCAACCTACTTCCCCTTGAGCAGCTATTATTTCATATTCTACCTACACAGATGTGCCCATTTTAAAATCTCTTATAATTAGAAAATATAGTCTACTTTATCTATTCTCCCATGTAATGTCACTCTTTCCAAAGTAAGTCCATGTAATTTTTTCTCATGGATAGAGCATATTGTTTTGAATCCATGTGTGTAATTGAATAATATACTCAATGAACATTTCAATATTTTATTATATGTTATTGCAAAAGGTTTTGCTATGTATATTCTTGTACATGTTTCTCTTTGGACATATATTGAAATATGTTTTGTATGTAAATTTATGGTTCAAAATGCTGGATCATAGAGGCAACTCTATATGTAATATCTTAAAGATTTCCAGTATTTTTGTATGTGTGTGTGGGGAGTCAGGTAGTGGGGCCTGAACTCTGGGCCTGGGCGCTGGCCCTCTGCTCTTCAGCTCAAGGCTACCACAGCGACACTTCTGGCTTTTTTTATTTTTTTGCTTATGTGGTGAGGAGGAATCAAACCCAGGGCCTCATGCGTGCAAGGCAAGCACTCTACCACTGAGCCACTTTCCTAGCCCTGCCAGTATTTTTAACAAACTGACCATATCATTTTAAGTGCCAAGCACCAATGTATAAGGATTCCAATTTCTACATAATGGTTGTGCAGGGCTATCTGATTGTTTATATTTCCTCTAATCACTACATGTAAGCAATGTCTAGGTATATTATGATATTTCCATATGTTCCTTCCTTGGTTGTTGTTATATTACTATAGAGATATGTATTTGGATTTTTTGATAATGTATTCAGGATGTTTAAAGATTTTCATTATCATTAATATGCTCTTTATATATTTCTGATTCAAGTCTATTTAAATAAATGCACATGTATACACACTATGTGTACAAATGCATGTATTCATACTTTTATGTGTATATATACTAATAATTATATATGTGTGCATATATAAGAATATACAGATATGTACATACATGTATATATACATATATGAATATTATTATTTTCATTTTTCTGTAAGTTATCATTTCACTTTATTGGCCAAACATTCCTTTATTGATTTTACTTTATTTTATTTTATGGTCAAGATGTTGTACAGAGGAGCCAGGTGCTGGTGGCTCATCCCTCTAATCCTAGCTACTCAGGAGGCTGAGATCTGAAGGTCGTGGTTTGAAGCCAGCCTGTGAAGGAAAAGTCCATGAGACTCTTATTTCCAATAAACCACCAGAAAACTAGAAGTGACCCTATGGCTCAAGTGGTAGAGCTCTAGACTTGAGCTGAATAGCTGAGGGACAGCACCCAGGCCCAGAGTTCAAGGCCAACGACCACCACCACCACCAAAAACAACAACAATAAAAAGAATACTGACTCAAAAAGCAATAGTATTAAGCAGTCTTACAAATAGACTCAAGTCTAACTTTTTAGTATTATCTTAGATACCAGCAGCCTTCTAGTATAATGAGCCATGAGCCCTCAGAATGTTGACAGAATTTCTTAGTTTATGTACACATTCACTAGAAGTATGTATTTTCTCATCTTTCTTTCATTGCACCAGAGAATGTGTATTTATCCTTTATGTCATACTTGAATACCAAAGCTTTTGGATGATATTTATTCATTGGTGTATATTAATTGTATGAAGAAATCTTATTGAAATATTTTACACTCTCACATATTGATGAAGGTCCTGATTAACCCATTTCTGGCTTTCTCCATTCCCATTGCCCTTTATTTTTCAACAGTTTTCTGTGAATTTCTTTGTGCTATCTTCACTTATCGTCAACATGTATGAGAGTGCTGTTCACCCACCAACATTGAAAATTATAAAATGCTGAGTATAAAAGCAAAAATCTAAATAAATGGAGACATAACTTTTGTGGATTGGAGGATACAATGGAGAAAAGATATACATTGTCCCCTGCCTCCTTTCTTTTTGGTCATTCATGGTGCTTGAAATCTGGTCCTGGGCTTTGTCCCTCGGCTCTTCAGTTCAAAGTGAATGCTCTACTCATTGAGCAACTGTGCGACTTCTGGTTTTCTGGTGGTTAATTGGACCATAGAATCCTGTGGACATTCCCATTCCAGCTGGCTTTAAACTACAATCCTCAGATCTCAGCCTCCTATGCAGCTAGGATTACAAGCATGGGCGAACAGTGCTCAGGTTCACAGTTTTATTTATGTTTATGACAATTTCGGAAAACACCTAACTAGCACTCCTTGAGTCACTGACAAAGAAAAATAATCTGGAATATATTCTCTGTCCAATATTAAAGCTGTTAGTGTGAAATTGTTATATTTGTAGAGGAAAGATTATACAGCTCAATGGGTCTGTAGGGCACCAGATTAAATTCTCATAAATATTATCAAGGAAAATTTAATAAGACATAAAACCAAACATTTCTGGAATGACATTCTCTTTAATAAGTAGTGATAGGTTAGACAGTATTTGGGAGAATTAAAAAGTGAATATTGACTTAAACATAACAATTTATTCAAATGTTAACTTCAAGCAGGATTAAAACATGGCATATAAAACAAAAAGAGTGATGTAAATGTAAAGCAAAGGAAGATGTTTTGACAATTTTGGAGATGAAGCATTCTTAAACTTGGATTTAAAATTATAGGAAAGGAAAACAATATAGTTGAACTCAATAAAAGTGTAAAACAGTTTAGTCTGTGAAAGGTCACATACATGTAGTGAATAGAGGAGCAGGTGGCTCATATATCTCATCCTAGCTACTTGGGAGGCTTTGAATTGAGTATTGCTGTTTGAAGGCAGCCCACAAAATAAAGTCCCTGAGAATCTTATCTATGATTAATCAGCAAAAAAGCCAGAATTGAGGCATGAATGAAATGGTAAATTGTTAACAAATTGCAACAAATCTCAGTGACCCTGAGTTCAAGTCTCACAACCATACATAGATGTACAAAAGTAATAGTAGTAATAGTTATATGATAATGATGATGATGATGATGATGATGATGATGATGATGATGATGATGATGATGATGATGATGATGATGATGAAGGGTACCCATAGTCAAGGATAAAGTATTTGCAAATCTTATACCTGAAGAATGCCTCAAATCTAGCCTCTCAAAACCCAATATTAAAAAGAACATCAATTAGAAACAAGCAAAATACATCTTGTGAAAAATAAGCACAAAAAAGCATCATTAGTCATCAAATAAATGAACATTAAAACAAAAATGACATCATAAAACATGAATGAGAATTACTTCACATAATACCATGTTTACCATACTAAATGCTATCAAGAAACAGAGAAACAGGATGCTGGCAGGAATGTCAAATGGGAAAGCCACTTCTGAAAACATTTTGACGGGTTCCTAGAATGAAATATGCAACCACCCACAGTATAGCACAGGAATTGAGCTCTTCAGGCTTTGTCTCCTAGAAATAACATATAACATTCATCCAAAGGCCAAAAACACAGAGGATTATAGCAGCAGTATTTCCTCTAGTCAAAGAAATAGAAATCAATTTGGGCTTTCTTCAGATTAATGGGAAATTAATTGTGCTACATGCTCTAATAACAGAACCAAGAGGCAATTAGACTGAATACCATACAATATTAAGGCATACAATAACTGAGAATAATCTACCATAGATTTGAGGGCAATCTTAAAAAGCTTATTTATTGCGTGATGTAGAAGTAGGAGAAAAAAAATGTGTTAGTTGCCAGGATGAAACAGGTTTGGTATGGGACAAACAGAAGTAGTGGGTTTAATTATAAAAGGGAAGCATGACACAGACTTATTTTGGTAAAGAAAAGTATCTGTAAATATTGTATATTCACATAGAGTTGATAAAATTATATTGGACTTAATATGTGCACAAAAATTAAAGTAACTGAAGTCTGCATAAGATACTTGTGAAATATCAATGTCTTATTTATGATGTATACTAGAAATATTTAAATGAATTGGAAAAAGTATTCAAGGTATTTATCTGTGTTCTTACAACATCATAACGATCCATATTAACCTCAATAGGATTTAATAATATCTAGAAAACAGAAGTCAATATTAAATGTTTACATTGAAAACTAGTCTGGGTCCAAGCTTGAGATGAAATATACATTGCAAATTAAAAGGCAGAGATTTAGAAGACTGATATCAGGCCAGTTTTGGCAAAAAAAAAAATCGTGAGAGACTACAAAAACAAAGAAAGCTAGATATAGCGTAATTTCCCTGTTATCTCTCGTTTGTGGAAGTGGAATTACATAACGATACCTTCCTTGGACAAGGTAGTATAATTTTTCTCAATAAAAAATAAAACCAAACAACAAGAAAGGAATACACAGTGAGAAGTTTGGGCTAATTTTGTCACTATGTTTTGGGAAGTTTCCTATTGAATTGCAACTCATATATAATCCTCACTTGTGTATTAGACACGCTCTTCATTAAAGAACATTCCTAGATGCAAAATAGCTCATGATTCCCAACCAAAAATTTGAAAAAGTAAGTGTAATTCTGTTGGATTACAAAGAAATGTTGAAGGATTACAAAGACTTAAGCCTGGAAAAATAGCAAAGTTCATCTAATGTAGGACTTTGTCGACTTGGCTAAATTGGAAATTAGATTTAAAATATTTTTGTTTGTAATTTCATATTCTATAGGATACTACAAAATTCTTTTCAAGTAGAAGATTTAATTTACAAATTCACAAATGATTCTGGCATTCTATTTTCCTAGAATATTCTTTCAATTGAGGTATAATTAGAAATTAATTAATAGATAATTCCAACAGATCATGTATAACATGATAATGTGAATAATCTGGACAGAGTTGCCATCAAATGGATGCTATTAATTGATAAAGTTAGAAAAAGAGCAATTTTTGAGACTTTGATGTAACATCGTATAAGATACTATTTGTGTGACATCTTTTTTCTTCCTCATATACATAACACAGGAAGAAATGTTCTTAATTACATACCTCTATATACAATGAGAAAAATGTTAGATTTGAGGTTTGTTTTTATTGTTTTGTTTGTCCTAGGGCTTGACCTCTGGTCCTGGACACTGTCCCAGATTCTGTTTGTGCTCAAGGCTACTGTTCTAACACTTGAACCTTAGTGTCACTTTTGTATGGCTTTTCTTAGCAATTTATTGGAGATAAGAATATAAGGAACCTTCCTGCCTGGGTGGCCTTTGAACCATAATCTTCAGATCTTAATATTCTGATATTCAAATCTCCTGAATATTTAAGATAAATAAAAATAATATAAAATAAAATAAATATAAAATAAAAATAAATAATATTTGCAAGTGTTCCAATCTCAAGAATACAACTGGGGGAAAATGATGCAGCAAAGTTTATTGTACTGTTCTTTGAACAATTGGGAGGGCATCACAGCAGAAGTGTAGTATTTTTTCACAATAGTAATAAGCTAGTCTTGATGTGAATTTAAGGAATTTTAAGGTGCACCTTACAAGTTGGAAACTGTTGGGCTAGGATGACTTTACGAAATAAAAACATGGGATTGATTGTCATAGAAATAATAGCTTACTCTGATGAACAAATGTTTACTCTTCAGGAATTAATTATTATAGATAGGTCATAGTCTTATCTTCTATAAGAATGTGGCTATTTTTACTGTTGACTTTTAAATATGTAACATCTATTGGAAATTGCATGTATTGCAGTACTAATATTCAAACAGATACTTTTAAAAATATCTCTGGTATGGCATGATCAGAATTTGACAATGAGTAGTTAGTAGTCATAGGAATTTTGGAGAACACATATATTCTGTTCTCTTAATTATTCAATTTTAAAAGTTAGGAGTTTCCATAGAATTGAACTGTTTTCTGTTTTAGTATGAGGCAATACTAAAATAATGTTTTTTTTCTAAATAATGGTGAGTATATTGTGAAAATATTGTATAGTTTGATAACATTCAAGTTAATAACCCTCTAATAAAGGGGTAATAGATTAGTATTTACTATACCAATACATTGAAATTATATTTTATGTAGCTAATTTTTTAAATTAAGTTTTATTGTCAAGTTGATATATAGTAGGGGTTGCAGTAATTGTAAGTTAGTGAATACATAACATGTCGAACTTTTTACCCCTCCCACACTTTTCTCACAGTTTTCATTCACCCCAGTAACCCTCACAAGTTGTAATGTAAATTTCCACCATGTTGTCTTGTGAGTATTGCTATTACATTGGTTTGCCCTTTGTCCTTTGAGTCGCCATTTTCTTAGTCTTCTTCCCTTGCCACATTAAGATAAATGTGAAATCAACTACAGCAGGGGACAAGCCATAGGGGAAGACAGAAAAAAGAAATCACATAGTACACCTAAAAGAACTACCTCTGTTTCCATATATAGGAGTTCATTTTGCTCATCATCAGCTTTTTTTTAAAATTGTTTTTGGGGGGTCAGGTCGTGGGGCTTGAACTCTGGGCCTGGGTGCTGTCCCTCAGCTCTTCAGCTCAAGGTTAGCACTCTCCCATGAGCCACAGCGCCACTTCCGACTTTTTTCTTTTTGCTTATGTGGTGCTGAGGAATCGAACCAAGGGCCTCAGGTATGCAAGGCAAGTGCTCTACCACTGAGCCACCTTCCCAGTCCCTCATCATCATCTTATACATAGCTATTGAGCCATTCTGCTCATCTGCTAGGACTATCCTAGATATTTCCTAATTATTACAAATTAGCGAATCCATGGAATCTCTTTCTTTGTGTCTTGTTTATATTATTTAGTAGGATTTTACCAAGTCTTTCCATTTCCTTATAAATTGGAAACATAGAAATCCACAGTGTATATACATATATATATGTATATATATATGTACACACACACACACACACACACACATATATATATATATATATATATATATATATATATATATATATATATATATATACCACATTTTGTCAATTCGTTCAACTACTGAGTGGCATATTGTTTTAAAAAAAGATTGGATGTAAGTATCACTTAGGGTCATACAAAAATGACAGATGTCACTTCCCAGACATTCTAAAACATTTTATTGCTTGTACCACAGATTCATTTCTAGCTTTTGTTGGTTACTTTCTCTTTTTTTTTTTTTTTTTGTCAGTCATAGGGCCTGAACTCTGGGCCTGGGCACTGTCCCTCAGCAATTCTGCTCAAGGCCAGCACTGTACCGCTAGAGCCACATAGCTACTTAAGGCTTTTTCTGCTTATGTGATGCTGAGGAATCTAACCCGGGATATCAAGAATGCCAGGCAAGCACTCTACCACTGAGCCCCCTTCCCAGCCCAACTGATGGTTACTTTCAAATCAGAATCTAATGGACTTTTTATTTTTGCTTGGTCTGGTTTCAAACCACAATCCTGAGATTTTATCTTTGTGATTAGCTAGGATTAAAGACTTGAGACAACATTGTGGCTTCTACTTTTTCCTCTATAGTTATCTAATGCACATAATTAGTAATTTAAAACTGAGAGTATAGAAGCAAGATGGACATGATGATATTGTGCTGTCAGAAATTTAAGCTAGTAAATTTCTTCTTAAGAGCATAAATAATACCATGATATAATATCAAGGAACTCACTATTGAACATATGAGCTTAAAGATCTTTCTAATAGGTCCATTCTTTATTGTTACCCAATACTAGAAAAAATGTATAATTAAGTAATAAAGTAGAAGTCCTTTGTAGGACTCCTTAACTTCCTTGTTTTTTAAAGAAACTTTTCATCTAAAAAAGTAGGCCTTTCTATTGTCTCCATGTGATTTTGATGATTGAATGTGCATAATTAGAAGTCCTTTAGTAGTCCTTTGCTATCAAATTAATCTCACTTTTTGTTCTTGGAGAATATAATGATTAAAGCAATAGTTTAGAATCAGCAAGCAATAGTTCAGAATCACACTTCCAGTGCAAGTGGATCACCAGTAAGTAATCCTCAATACCATTTTCCACAAAGTTTTGTCACAGATACAATCGGCCTGCCTTCTCTAACTGCTTTCCTAACAAGGACCTATTCCTTCACTGTACAGGAAAAGTGTGATTCAACTGATTTCAGTCATATCTGTTATTAGAATTATCAAGGATTTAGATTCTTGTTTGTAAATTGGTCAAAGCTATGTCTCTTTATCTAGGCTACTAAAAATGCATTTATTAATTTCAAGTAAATACAGAAATTCTATTTACATCTCCTTTAAAAAATAAAATTGTTTGCTGTATAAATTTATCAGAGGCATGGATTTGTGGCTTGCTAGGTCATTGCACATCTGTCTCTCTCTTCCTCTCTCCCTTTCATGGTTCTCACAGATAATATGATTGATCCATTACTTTCCTAATTTATTTTGCTTTTCTATTTTTGGTTGCATCATTTAACTTTCTGCTCTGCCATTTCCCAAATTATTTACATAAAACACATTATTTCTTTCTTTCTTTTTTTTTTTTTTTTTGTCGGTCGTGGGGCTTGAACTCTGGGCCTGGGCGCTGTCCCTCAGCTCTTCAGCTCAAGGCGAGCGCTCTACCACTTGAGCTACAGCGCCACTTCCGGTTTTTCTGGTGGTTTATTGGAGATAGGAGTCTCACGGTCTCTCCTGCCCGGGCTGGCTTTGAACCGTGATCCTCAGATCTCAGCCTCCTGAGCAGCTAGGATTACAGGCGTGAGCCACCAGCGCCCGGCAACACATTATTTCTTATTTTCTCATTCCTAGAATCAACTGCACACTAAGGCACTATTGGTCCTCATTTTCTCTCTGTACCTTTGAATATAGAGGAAAATCTTTCCTCTGCTTCCTATTAATTCCCTACTCTCGAGTTAGAATAATTTAGAATAGTAAAACTAGAAAATGTGAAAATAATTCATGGTGAAAAAACAGATGCAGAAAATTCACCGGATTTTTCTGATGAGTCCAACCATCCATCGGGAACTATTTGGGAAATATATGTACACCTCATGCCCACTGGTACTCAAAGTCTCTGGTTAGGCAATTCTAATGAAGACAAAGAACAAGATGAAAAAGTGAGGAATGGTATCATTTGCAAGAAAAAGAAAAGATGGAGAAGGATCCCAGCAAATTTCATTTTTGAGCTGCCGAAAATTATAAGGTAACTACAATGGGGAGACAACTTCCCAAAAAGGCTACTTATGTGGATACTCGGGATGACGATGAGTATACCCCTCTTCATCAGGAAGGCTACAGTGGACACTTAGACAATATCCATGAATTGGTGGCTCACGGCAGATATTCATGCAATAACTGTGAATGGATGGACACCCCTGCTCAATGCTTACACATGGAATAATACCAGAGTGGCTTCTTTATTACTTCATCATGATGCAGATACCAATGCCCAAACTAAATTCCTCTTGACCACCTTTAATCTTGCTGCTGGGAATAGAAATAGCAAAGATACGCTGGATCTCCTTCTGTTGAAGCATTATATCAAACCAGGTATGAAGAACAAGTTGGAAGAAACTGCATTTGATATTGCCAAAAGGATAAGTATGTATCACTACCTCTTTGAAATTGTGGAAAGCTTTAAAAATTGTTCTCCTAAGTCATAATGGTTTGATTAGGTTTCTTAAATTTCAAAAACGCCAGTCCAGCCATTGTGTCCTTACAAAATATTTCTACAATACAAAATAACAGCAATATCTTACTTTAAAAATGCATGGATTCCATTGTATTCTTCCAAGTGAATTGCCTGACTTTGATGTCAAAATGTATTCGAGTTGTTTGTATACGTCTATAATGATTTCTCCAGAGTTTGTGATTGGGGGGGGGGTTTCCGGTCATGGGGCTTGAACTCTGGGCCTTGGCGCTGTCCCTCAGCTCTTCAGCTCAAGGCTAGCGCTCTACCACTTAAGCCACAGCTCCACATCAGGCTTTTTTTCTTTTTTCCTTATGTGGTGCTGAGGAATCGATCCCAGGGCCCCATGTATGCAAGGCAAGTGCTCTACCACTGAACCACCTTCCCTGCCCCATGAGTTTGTGATTATTTTAAATCAGAAATAATTTTAACTTACCTGTTGAAATTAGTAGTACAGAAATTAAAGATATGTCTGGTGCTTGTCTGAGAAAAGTACATTTTAAAATATTCTGTATTCTGATTGTATAATGTCCATAATCTATTTCATTCTCTCCTAGGTATAATACGTTGAATTCTACATTGTTTTATAATATATGGGTTCATTAATAAATGTGTCCTTTCAGATTACATTCCATAAAGAAACAGTTTAAGATTCCTTTTTTCCTAGCTCCTTATAGTATTTTATTTCTTTGGGATAAAATGAAGATGTTATCTAATTTCAAATGTTTTGTAAAGGTTATGCTATGTAAAAGCCTTTCTAAGGTGAAGATTTAATACACTATATCAAATTAACTTTAATTCTATGATTTACATGTATTGTCACACTTGTATTTTTGCAATCAACTTTTTAATAACTATTTTTCATTTCTTGCATCTGAAGAATGAAAAATATGGAATACTTTACAAATTTTCATATCATGCTTGTGCAAGTGCCATGTTAATATTTGTATTGTTGTAACTTTGATAGTCGTACTGCTGAAGCATGTAGTATCCTGTAAATTTAAGTAGTTAATGATGCAATCTTTATACAGGAATATATCCTTGGTTGCCTCTTTATAACAAGGAAATCTTATTGTTCCTAAAAATGCTATTGATCTTATTTCTCCTAAATTCTCTGTATAGTGGGAAATACTTATATTGTTCAGTCAATTGCTCACATTTGCAATTTTTTTGGTCAATGACTATTTTACGTCTTTTTCATTTTAAATTTGATCATACTTTGAAGTCTTTATACCTAGGTCCAAAGGTGATGGCTGTGGGGCTGGGAAGGTGCTCAATGGTAGAGCACTTGCCTTGCATGCATGAGGCCCTTGGTTCAATTCCTCAGCACCACATAAGCAAAAAGAAAAAATGCCAGAAGTGGCACTGTGGCTCAAGTGGTAGAGCATTAGCCTTGAGCTGAAGAGCTGAGGGACAGCGCCCAGGCCCAGAGATCAAGCCCCACGACCTCAAAAAAAGGTGATGGCTTTTCAAGTACTTATTTATCTAATGAGTTACCTTTGTGGAACTAATATATTCAAAGTAAGCCTTGCTTAAGAGCTACTTCTAAATTTCTACAGCTTAAAATTCCCAAATGAGGTCTTACAGGCACAAATGTCTACCTGACACTTTACCCTTCTTCAATGTAGGAACAGACCAACCAGAATATGTTACCCTGACAGCATAGATTATCTTACTTGAACAAAACTAATATTAGTAACAAGGGATCATAGAGAGATGAACAGTTCAGATATAACTGTTCTGACTAGAAGGTATTTTATCAAAATGTAATTATTATACCTACCATTACAAAAGTAGCTAAAGCCAAGAAGATGAAAAAAATGTTCATATGCATGATTACCTAATGTCCTGGTCTGTCTACCATCCAACCAGGCAGGAACTCACACCACTGATATTCTATCACAAAATATTTCCATAGCTCCAGGAGCAGTCTGTCGCTACCGCCTCGACCAGCAAGGGAGACGCGACACCGGACTCTTCTCTCTGCAGTTTATTCAGGACCTTTTAGTAATCTTCTGACCCCAACCCCGGGGAGCATTCCCCACAGCCTTAAGTACCCACTGGGTAGCCAACCCTGATACGCCACGTGGGAACCACCAATAGGTTCAGGTGCGAGGAAGCAAGCCAGATTCTTTGCCTTAGCCATATCAGGAGTTGTTTACCACGAGAGCACTCGCCATCGGGAAGGCAGAGGGCGGAAGCTGGCACCATCTTCCAGGTGCGGCCTCTCGCAGCTCTCTACAGTTCCCCCTTTTTTGTTTAAAGAACACAGATGAGAACAGAGGTCTGATCCCTGTTGTGCAATTGCAAGGACTGCATACAAGCCTTCTCCCAGAGGGAGCCTTCTCTAGGGATGACTCAGCCTGTCCATTGATTCGTTTTTCACAAGGACGGGAAAAGGCGAATCGAACCCGTGTGCAATCAAACATGCTCTCCTCGAGGGCAAAACTCATGCCTCTCGACTGCAGTACTTTGGCTTTGCAATCTGTGTTCATTGTTTTAGGGTGGCAAGCCACGCTTATGGGGACTGACCTGCTCCAATGACTGTAAAGGCTTGGATAATCATGGCTGCACGGCGACGCGGAGAACCTCTAATTTGGCAATGCACCACAGACATACCAAGGAGGCTAACACCAGGAGGCCTATCAGGGCTCCCAAACCCGCCCCCTCCTTGAGATGAATCATAGCAGCGGAGATCCATGAAGATAACCCCTCCGCCAATCCGGCATCCACTGGGGTCGAGTTCACCATGACGATGGCAACCCTGAGCTGTTCCATCAGGCTGTCGAACTCCCCAGTTCAATTACCTAAAAGATAACTAAACAACTGTTTAGACAAATTTGCAGCATTTTTTGAATAGGTTTTTTCCTGGGCCTGAACTCTGGGCCTGGGTGCTGTCCCTCAGCTCTTCAGCTCAAGGCCAGCACTCTACCACTTGAGTCACAGCGTCACGTCCGGCTTTTTTCATTGTGCTTATATGGTGCTGAAGAATCGAACCCAGGGCCTCATGCATGCAAGGCAAGCGCTCTACCACTGAGCTACCTTCCCAGCCCCATTCTTCTGGGTTAATTGCACCACAGCAGCAGCTAATACAGCATTAGTTAGTGGTCCGCCCAGCTCTCTGCAAACTTTCATCCATGCTTCCAGTCCCCTGTTCTTATATGGGGTTATGGCGGCTCTGCATTCCTTAGTGCACTGCTCGTAAACAAGCTGTTTAATTAATGGCATGGCTGCATCTGGGTCACCAAAAATTCTGCCAGCGGCCTCGACCATACGGGCAACAAAGTCCGAAAACGGCTCCGTAGAGCCCTGCAGGATTTTGGTGAGATTGCCACTCACCTCGCCTTTATTTGGTAAGGCCTTCCATGCCTTTATGCCAATTTTATTGATTTGTTCATAAACTTGAACCGGGTAGCCTATCTGCTGATTGGCGAATCTCCCCTGTCCAAGCAGCATATCTCTGTCCCAAGCTGGGTTCCCCCTAGCCTGATTGGCTGCAGCCTCTTCACTAGCAAATTCAATCAAAAAGGCCTTCCAATCTAAATACTGACCTGGGCTCAAACAAGCTCGTGCGAGCCCACTCCAATCACCGGGTGTCATGCAATGTCTGTTTAGGGCCTCCACCTGGGCTACAGTAAAGAAGGCCGTGATTCCGTATGTCCGCACAGACTCAGCTAAAGATTTTATCACCTTAAAATCTAAGGGTTCATGATACCGCTGTCCCTGTGGATCCTGAAATATTGGACAGGCTAGATGTAACTCGGTTCTGACCGCTTTCCACATGCCTGGGCTGAAAGAACAGCCGGGGCTGCCACTTCCAGGGTCCTCCGCATAGAGCTGAGGGGCCAAAGGTGTGGCGCGGCACATGGAGGGCGTGCATTCGTCTTTATCTGGGTCCTCTCTCTCCTTCCCTTTCCTCCTCTTTCTTATCTTTGTTTTTTCTATTTGTTCTATGAGTGATTGTAGTTCCTCTGAGTCTGTAGACTCAGAGGTCTCTAGTTCGGCAAAATCAGGGTATAACCCCCCCCCTGCTCTCCTCCTTTTCGCTGTCTGCCCTTTCCGATCTTTCTTCCTGCAGCATTTCTAGGGCGGCCTGACCATTCTCTACCGCCTCACTGCAACGCTGGTCCTCGAGACAGCCTCTTATCAGTTTCCATATTGGTCTCACTCCGCTCTTAAGCGTTCCTTGTTCAGAGGCAAAATCTAGGTCCCTCCCTAGTTTCTCCCAAGAGGCCACCGTGAGGCTTCCGGAGACAGCGAACCATGAGGCAACGGTGTCACATTCATTCAAAAATCTCTCTAAAGTACTCTTTTTTATTTTTAACTTTTTTGAGTGCTGTAGCTCATTGAGAGCCAAAAAAATTGGGTGCGAAGAAGAAGCACCCATGTTTTAAACATTTAAAGCTGGTAAACAAACTTTTACTTTCACTTTTGGCTACTCTACTGACTAGCCCTGGGTTTTCGCTCTCTCTTTATCTACCGAGAAGAGCAAAAATCCCCCCGCTCTTGTGGCGGATTCCCCTTTTACCTGGGAATTTACTCCCCGCTCTTGTGGCGGATTCCCCTTTTACCTGGGAACTTACTCCCCGCTCTTGTGGCGGATTCCCCTTTTACCTGGGAACTTACACCCCGCTCTTGTGGCGGATTCCCCTTTTACCTGGGGACTTACCCCCGCTTTTGTCACGGATTCCCCTTTTACCTGGGGACTTACCGGTGCACCACCCTGACCGCAGAGAGTTCTGAGTCCTCATTGGGGTTATGGCTGAGTCCCCGTACGGGCCACCACGTGTCGCTACCGCCTCGACCAGCAAGGAAGACGTGACACCGGACTCTTCTCTCTGCAGTTTATTCAGGACCTTTTTGTAATCTTCTGACCCCAACCCCGGGGAGAATTCCCCACAGCCTTAAGTACCCGCTGGGTAGCCAACCCTGATACGCCACGTGGGAACCACCAATAGGTTCAGGTGCGCGGAAGCAAGCCAGATTCTTTGCCTTAGCCATATCAGGAGTTGTTTACCACGAGAGCACTCGCCATCGGGAAGGCAGAGGGCGGAAGCTGGCACCATCTTCCAGGTGCGGCCTCTCGCAGCTCTCTACAGCAGTCCATAGGTTTCTCCTCGATATTAAGCCTTAAATTGGTAATGTTTTAATCACAGTGTTTCACACAGTGAATCTTACTAGAATTAATTGATAATTTGACAAATTGATATTTATGCCAATAAAAAGATTGGAATATAAATAATTCAGTTTAGAATATATATTAGAATATAAAAAGAATCAATGCAATGTCTTCGGTATAAACCTGTGATACCTACTAAGTGTTCTTGATCTTCTGAATTCACATGGTAAAAAAAAGATGTTGTTTTTCTGTAATCTATTAGGGATTTTAACTCTCTGGTCTCAAACTGTTTTTCAACATATTTCTGAAGCATTCCTACTGATTATACCCAATATGATGTCTAAAATGTATTATTCTTCTGCAGGACCCACGGGTCCTAGGATCCCAGCTCCCATCATCATATAACAAGGACAAGACTTCTCCTCTAGGCCCATGTAACATGCCAACAAAAAGTAATTGAAGACCCATCTCAATTTTTCATTTCCTATTTCAGGGACCCAATTGCTTAAGACAGTAAGCAATTGTGAAATGCAAGGCAACTTAAAATTAAAAATGAGATCACAGAGCTGGGAAGGTGGCTCAGTGGTAGAGTGCTTGCCTTGCATGCATGAGGCCCTGGGTTGGATTCCTCAGCACCACATAAGCAAAAAGAAAAAGCCAGAAGTGGCACTGTGGCTCAAGTGGTAGAGCGCTAGCCTTGAGCTGAAGAGCTGAGGGACAGAGCCCAAGCCCAGAGTTCAGGCCCCACAACTGGACCCAAAAAAAATTTTAAAAAAAATTTTAAAAAAGAAATTTTAAAAAAATTTAAAAATGAGATCACAAAATCTGAGAGAAAGTACAGTAATTCAAACTTTCAATTTACAAATGACCAGGCCATATGAGTGAACAAATCACAAATGTCACAGGATTTTTTAATACCCTTCCTCTAATGATTAATGAAAAATTTCAGTCCAGCATAAGTAGGCCAAAAAATAGTTCCTGAAATGATAGATCCATAATTGGTCTACCAAGGCTAGGTAAATTTGACTTAGAGATCAAATATAATACAGTAAAACATTAATTGAGAAGATCCTTAGTGCTTCAAAACACTGGTACTTCAGTAAAACTTGGTTTTATAGTAAAAAATGTTGTCATTCTCAAACCAATGATAACCTACATTTAATCTCCTGAAAGTGTATTCCTTTTCAAATAAACTTTTTAAAATCACATTCGCAAAAATAACATTTGACAAGTAGATGATACTTAGTGACATTACAAGTTTTTCATGTGTAGGGAGTAAGTTACAACAGAGTTGATTTATTTACCCAGCACTAATGCCAAACAGGTTCAACCATTCATTAAAGTGTAGAAATAATACCCACCAGCATTTGTGTTGTTCAATATGTGCCTTCCAGAAATGTGTTAATAGATCAGCCTCCCATAATTCAAACCAAACTAGCTAATAAAGTAAATTTCATTACTTAATAAGGTATATTTTAAAAAGTCACAAATATTTGCCTTAGCATATGTTGTTTTATGTTTTCCCTATCTGTCTAACATAGGAAGAAATATAAATTTAAGCCTTAAATATGGGTACTCATCAGAGATGTGACAAACATAAAAATCTGTCTTCTATTTCTATCATATTCCTCTATACTAGTAAATCGAAGCTTCCTTCTTTTTCCAAAACTTATAGGTAGTAGAAAATATTATCCCATGTAAAATAAAATAATCAAAAACCATTGTACAAAGCCATTTATAAAAACTGGTAGTTAGGAATACATTCTAAGCCATTTTTATACTTTCTTGTTTACTAAAGATTCATCTTCCAAATCGATGAGAATAAAATCATGTCTAGGGGCTTCACGTCTCCAGTCTTGCAAATTGTTATTGCAGATGAGTGATTTATGGAAATATAAACTGACATCAGTTCAAGTATATGCAGGATTGAAACTCCATGGAATGTATATAAAACTTTCAAAATATTAACCAACAGTTTAACAGAATGACTATCACGAATTTGAAACCAGAGAGGAATAATAGTAAAGACATAGAATGAATGAAAAATAGAACAAGGGGCAAGTACAGCTAGAATGCTCAATGTACACATGGGATAAAGGAATTAGTAAATCTGAAATTAATCTTGCAGAAGGGGTTGGTTGAGAATGATAGAAGGAGTGACTCTAATCCAGTAGCATTGGACAATTAGATGGACATATTTTATTTTAACACACTTGCAAACCTTCTGAAATTCAGTTAAAAAAAAACACAACAAAAAAAACAAAAACACACAGAAATCGCAACCAAACAGTAATCCCTAGATTGTTGAATATGACCTCTCAAAATTTTAAATAGTTAATGAAGTGCAGTCTTTGGAAAAGCAAACAAAGCTGTTCGAAAGAGAAGTTTGGGGCAGGGGAGAGTTTTGAACAGATTTAAATAGATTGTCTAAGGTTATAAATCACCTATATCTGCTGCAAATATTTTCTTCAGCGAGTTTTCTTTTTCTGAACTGGATACTCCAGTCCTGAGACACACTTGATAGCTTGTGAATAGAATGGAAGAAACAAGATCAAGAACCCAGTGCTCCAATGGAAACAAAACAGTCCTCTATGTTTTCGCTCATCTCTCTTCACTACTCTTTTCTCGTACTTTTCAGTCAAGTGATTTTGAGTTATATCTTTCTTCTTTGTTCTGGAAAATAATTGGTCGAAGTAATTCACTAAATATTATTTGCCATTTTTTTCTGTCATGCTGTTTACTTGTCCAAGCGAGCCATTAAACTTTACACTTGTATTTGGTTGCCATGAAAACCCAACATCTATGTTAATGAGGACAAACTCTAATGTAAATCTTTGTCTCCAAAAAACCAGTCCAAGAAGCTGTGATCACAAATATTTAGCTATTCGTTTTCTTTTTTCTTTTACCTTTAAAGTCTTCCTGTGTTTAAAGTGCCCACAAAAATAAGTACTCCACCACTTTTAGGTTCAAACACTTCTAAACTCAAAGATATATTTTGCTAACAAGATGTTTAGAGGAAATCGAAGAATACTCCACTTTTATCTTCTCTTTCAGTATTCTCCTTTGATGCCATATCGGGAACAGGAAGTTACTCGTTGCAAAATGATTTCAACCGATTATTTTTTCTTGGTCTTTCATTTGCTCAACAAGGTTTACTAAGGCGACCAGATTTAAATCACCCATACCTTGAATGACTGTGTCTGTTACAAAGGACAATACTTCTGTGTTCTACTTTGATGTCCTCCTCTTAGCTCTTGCCTGATTTCCAATTAATCACAGCTTCTGGACTTCAAGTCTAGTGAAGCTGAAGGACTATTCGGCCTCCCTCACTGCTACATGTTGATGGTTTCTCTTTTAAAGCTCATTTATTTGGATGTGGAATTTACTGTCATGTTTTCATTCAATCTGTTCTGCATTAAGGAGCCAAATAAGCTCTGTAAAATCACATTAGGTACCAAAAATATTATCACAATCTATATCATAAAGTTTTGGCCTCCCTCCACTGTTGGAGCCAATATGCTTAGGTAGGGCTTCTAAGAACGCCTTTTCTTTCCTTTTCAATTTGCTCACTTCTTTTCTGATTCCAAACCTTTTTGGCTTATGTAATAAGGAAAGTCTTCACTATCTCATGTTAATAAGGATATTATATTTTGTGAGCTACTTAGAAATGTGAAATCATTGGTTTGAAGTATCCAATAAGATTTTTTTCTGTTTCACTGCTTCACGTGCAAAGACATTATGGAAAGTATTACAAGCAGAAAAGTGTAAACCCAATACCTTCTTTCATTGTGGAGAACACTTTCTCCCTAAATATTTTGACCCAAATTATGTTTTTCAGAGAATTACTGCTTGGCAATTCACAAATTTTGATGCCTTATTTTTTTTTTTAAGAATTTTGAATTTAAATTCCACTACAACCTTGTTTCACACAGTGAGAGTACATTTCCTGGGTAAGGACAATTCTCAAAGGAACCTACAGGATTTATTGCAAGGTTTCTGAGATTTGTTTGTTTTTTGTGAAAATGAGCCATCTTCACCCACATTGCTCCCTCTCAGCTTAGTCTCCATGGATTCTTTGCATGAAAGCCTATTTTCCCAGGCAAGTTTAAATTTTCTTAATAGGCTAAGATGTTAAAAAATTTGCACAATTAAATTTTACCTGTCATAATTTTAAAACTCTTTTGAAATTACTTTATCAGAATCACGAACTCACCAATCCTAATTCCACCTTTACCATCAAAACACTTAACGTATAGTTTTCATGATATTTTGTCCATGAAACTATTATTTTCCAGTGGCTTTGTTATACGTATATATGACCATATAATCTGATGCTGAGCAAAATGAACTCTAAGATATGGAAACAGAGATTTTTATTTGCGATTGTTGTTTTTTTAATGTACTATGTGATTTCTATTTTCTTTGGATTTTCCCCCTATGGTTTATCCCCTGCTGTATTTGATTTTGGTACCCTGTGTGTTGTATATATATATTTCCCTTAATTAGGGAAGGGATAGGGAACAACTTAATGGCGAGACAAAGGACAAAGGGCAAAACAATGCAATAACAATACGCACAAGACATTATGTTGGAAATGTACATTACAACTTGTGAGGGTATTAGGGTGAAGAAAAATTATGAGAAAAATGAGTTATGTATTCACTAATTTACAATTACTTTGACCCCACTGTACATCACTTTGTCAATAAAATTAAATTAAAAAATAAGTTGCATAAAATATACCTTATCTCTATTGTGAAAAAATACTACACCTCTGTTAATATGATGCCCTCCTTGTTCTGGAAAGAACACCACAATAAACTGGGTTACATGAATTTATCTCCCACTGATATTCTTGAGATCAGAACACTTACAAATATTATTTATATTTATACATTTTTAACCATCATAGATATTCAGGATGGTAAGATTGGAAGGTTACAGTTCAAAGCCCACCCAGGCAGGAAGGTTCCTTAGATACTTATCTCCCATAAACTTCTCAGAAAAAGCCAAACACAAGTGGCACTGAGTTTGGAGTGGTAGGGCATGAGATTTGAGCAAAAACAGGCTCAGAGACAGTTTCCAGGCCCAAAGGTCAAGCCCTAGGACAAACCAATAAAACAAAACAAAAATTAAAACAAACCCCAAACCTCGCATTTTTCTCATTGTGTACGGAAGCACGTAATTAAGGGAATTGCTTCCTGTGTTACATATAGGTAGAAGAAAGAGGATCTCACAGAATTATTCTCTTCATACCAAGTTATACCAAAGCCTCAAAAAATTGCTCTTTTTCTAAATTTATAAATTAATACAATCCATTTGTTGGCAATTCTGTCTACATTATTCACATTATCATTTAATACATGAACTATTGGAATTATCTATTAACTAATTTCTAATTATAACATTCTTGAATGAATATTCTAGGCAAATAGAATGCCAGAATCATTTGTGAATTTGTCAATTAAACCATCTACATAAAAAGAATTTTTGTACTATCCTATAGATTATGAAATCACAAACAAAACCAAAATATTTATTTGAAATCTAAATTCTAATTTAGCAAGATCTACAAAGTCTTACATTAGATTTAATTTGTTATTTTTCCAGGCTTAACCTTGTAATACTTCATTATTTCTTTAGAATCCAACAGAATGATTACTTACTTTTTCAGATTTTGGATGGGATTCATAAGCCATTTTGCACCTAGGAATGTTCTGTAATGAAGAGAGCATTTAAAACTGAACAGATGATTATATATGAGATGCATTTCAATAAGAAACTTGACTTCTCAAAACTAATGACAAAATTAGCCCAATCTGCCTACTGTGTATTCCTTTCTTTCATTTTTTTTGGGGGGTCCTGTGGTGGGGCCTGAACTCTGGGCCTGGGTGCTGTGCCTCAGCTCTTCAGCTCAAGGCTATCACTCTACCACTTGAGTCACAGCGCCACTTCCACCTTTTTTTCTTTTTGCTTCTGTGGTACTGAGGAATCGAACCTAGGGCCTCAGGCATGCAAGGCAAGCGTTCTACCACTGAGCAACCTTCCCAGCCCCTGTATTCCTTTCTTGAATGGCTTGTTTTATTTAGACAAAATTATACTCCTTGGTTCAGGGAAGCTATCACTATGTAATTCCACTCTCTAATCTCCTGTCTTGGTCTGAGTGCTAGAATTCTAGCCTTTTATCACATTGCTCTGCCATATTTTCTTGATTTAATCTAGATACAGACTAGTAATCCTGAACTTCTCCAGTGATATTATCCATTAGACTGACTGTTCAGACTGTTCATCTACTATTTTCAAAGATGTTCTAACATTTCATACAAGATATGAACATTTTCAGATGCACCTGTGGGGTCTCTGATTCATTCCTCCGTGGATCTGATCCCTTTAATAATGATTACTTGATTCTCTTACTATCTCTGGTCCCTACCTATGTAATAGTCTCAAACATTTTTTAAGGTAATTCACTTGAGGACATTCTAATTTTAACAATTATCACTTGATTCTAGTCTTACTCAGGACATATTTTATATTGTTTTATAACTTTTCTACATGTTCTGAGAGTTGTTTCATGTTTGTATTCATGTGTGCACATGTAAGTGCCTCTATGTGTGAGTATGTTTGTATGTATGTATGCAAAAGCCCCAAGCTCTTATTGATCAGTCTTGCTCATGACTGGTATTCCATCACTTGAGCCATTCTTCTAATCCAGGTTTTGGCTGGTTAATTATTGGTAGAGTCACAAAGACTGTTCTGCCCAGGCTGGATGCAAACTGAGCTTCCCAGACTCCTTTACATACTTAGGTTTTATTTATCCAGTAATATGAACTTTTAAATTAAAAACATTTTTGTTAGTGTAAAGTCTAAGCTGTATACCACATTTTTAACTCAAGAATTCATATAAAGATAGATGAACATACACATTACATATGCTGAGTGTTAAACCGGATGGCGGTGAGATCTGAGGATTGGAGTTCAAAGCCAGATCGACTAGGAAAGTCCCAGAGACTCTTTTCTTCAATTAACTACAAGAAAAGTGGAAGTGGCACTGTGGCACAAGTGGTAGAGCATTAGCCTTGAGCTGAATAGCAGAGGTACAGTACCCAGGCCCAGAGTTCAAGTGCCAAGACCACCACCACCACAAAAAGTATATATAAGTAAAGAAAAAGAAATGTCATCGTAGCCACCAGTTCATTGCTAGTATCATCCCTGCTCTCTCAAGATGGACTTTTTTTCCAGTTAAGTCCAGGCTCTTATATCTGACTTGCATTGGAAGCAGAATTATTCTTCCATTTACTTTTAACAAATTTGCATGATTAGTAAGCGTGATTTAGAAAGGGAGTGGCCTCATACTTAGTGTTTCACTTAGGAGTAATGCTTTCCCTATATCACTCCCATAAATCTACATACTGGGCTTTATTGTTTCAATGTTGTGTTATTTGTAGAATCTTCTATATTGTATTGAACCCTTATACTTAAACACAGCACTTCTCTTTCTCCTATTATTGCTATATTTTCTCTTACTATTAACTCATGTACACTGGGGAAATAATGTGCAGCAAATACACTCACAAAGAGAATGATCTGAGAACCTTCTTCCCATTTAAAACTCGTCTTCATTTAAAGAGAACTTACAAAGTTTGAACTCAATGTACTCATGGATAATGAATTTATAAGAAATATAAATTTCATATTTTCTCTTAATTAAGTTGTCTCTGAAACACGTGTTACCGCAGGTCCAAAGGTATCCTTGTGTTATTACAGTGAACCCAGAAAACATTCATTATACCTCAAGCAGCACCATCGATTGTTACTGGAAATA
Source organism: Dipodomys merriami (assembly GCF_024711535.1). Classification (NCBI taxonomy): domain Eukaryota; kingdom Metazoa; phylum Chordata; class Mammalia; order Rodentia; family Heteromyidae; genus Dipodomys; species Dipodomys merriami. The sequence goes on along the minus strand of NW_027202610.1, from coordinate 73,301 downwards.
ACAGTTACTGGATGTGGAAACTGATCCTAGGAGAGGAATTGAACATAGAGCAATGACAAAGTTCAAATTAACGTATGCTTTACTTTAACTGTACAAGAACAGAATCCCAAGATTAGAAGGATACTCTGTCCTTGACTTTATTGAGTGTGTTCTTTAATTATATAAAACTTTTCTGTAAACGTCTAGTAGAGACTATTACAAAAGAAATAATGTGCCATTTGAAAACCAGCATAGAACAAAAGGAAATGACATTGTTTTAAAAGTGTTCTAATGAAAAGAAACAAAGACATGGAGATTTTAAAGTGTCTTATGGATGGATATTTCTCCCCTGAGATGATTATCTTGTTCCAGGAGTCAGTTATCAATTCCTTTAATCTGTTCCTGAGTTCTCCATAGAAATAAGGATTCCAAAAAAGCAGGAACCAGTGAGTATTATCAGCAAAAGAAGCCTCTTCTCAGATCAGTACTTCTTTCCGATGGTCCCAAAGAAATATGTGGGGTTATTTCTCTGTCCTTGTTTGTTTAGTTTGTGCTGGTTCTGGGGCTTGAATCGAGAGGGCAGACCCTGTCCCTGAACAGTTGTCTTTCCTGCCCACATGCCCCCAAAGCTAGTACTCTACAGCTTAAGCCAAAAGTGCACTTACGGCTTTTTTGGTGTTTAATTATAGATAAGATTTTGACAGATGACCCTGCCTGGATTGGCTTTTGATCTAAGATCGATCATAAGAAAGCTAAGTGATATCAACTGTATGGACTTATCTTTTGAAACAAGAAATATTAGTTGAAATTTATTGTAAAACTAATAAATTTATAATTTTTAAAAGAAGAGAATATGTACAGCAAAGAAGCCATAACTTACATTTTAACTTTTGGAATTATTTCTTCTGCTTGGGAAGATTATTGACATTGTCTTTATTTTGAGGAAACTTAAACTCATATCTTTTTTGTTGGTCATGGGGCTTGAACTCTGTTTCTGGGCACTGTCCATCAGCTCTTCAGGTCAAGTTGAACTATTTACCACTTTACCTACAGCACCACTTCTGGTTTTCTGGTGGTTAATTGAAGATAAGAGTCTCATGGATTTTCCTGATCAAGCTGGCTTTGAACCACAATCCTCTGGTCTCAATCTCCTGAGTAGCTAAGATTACAGATGTGAGCCATCAGCACCCATCTCATATTCACATTTATGTGTAATGGATGACACTATGTAGACAAAGAATGGAAATTTGAACCAAATGATGACATTGCAGCTTTTCCGAAAATTTGAGTTAGCCATAAATATGTCCTCCTTTTCAGGTTGTTACATTAATGACTCATGAGCTATGGGACCCTTACATTAGCATCTTCTGGCATCAGTATATGTATAGTATCAGGAAATGTTCATAGAGAAATATAGAAGACTGAGATTTTTAGAAAGCAAAGGAGATCAGGTATGAAAGAACAGCATAGAAGGAGATATATTTATCACACAGAGATTAAGAACCAGCCTAAGATTTAGAATGCTAAAGTCAATGAGGAGTAAGCCTAATTGATAACTAGTTCTTAAATAACCAAAAAGGGTTCCCTAGAACAGTTTCTGGAATACTTTATTTACTATTTTATTCCTTCATCTGGAGTTATTCCTTCTCTTCTATCACAAATGTTAATTAGCCTCTGAATTTTTGGTGCAATGACTGTGATTTCCAAATCACACTTTGACTACCCTTATCTTTTTGATTAGCAGTGACCACACAAAAGCCCAGAATCGTTGAATTTCCAGAATTAATCTTCACCTGACATCTAAGCACATTCCAGGCATTAATTGATGTGACCTAATGAAGAAAACTTTTTTTTTAACACAGTATCCTAATATAAGTAAAGTACATGAATTAGGGACTATTTTCAGGTGTCAGCATGGAAGGAGCAATTATATATTCCAAGGCAAGTATGGGTTCTTTATTTTGCATTTACTAAGTGTGTTTTGTTTTTGTCAGTCCAGGGGCTTAACTTAGGGCTAGGGAATTATTCCCCAGCTTCTTTTTTTTTTTCTCAAGGCTAGTACTCTACCACTTGTGGCATAAGATTACTTCCAGGTTTTTCTGTTTATGCAGTACTGAGGAATTGAACCCAGGGTTTGATGAATGCTAGGCAATAAACCTACCATGCAGCCACATTCCCACAGCCCTAAATGACTTTCTTAAGATGGCATTATATTTTCATTCCATAACTATGTATCATAATTTTGGAGAGGCACCACAAAATGATGTCGAAAATAATACTAAGTCCAGTAAGGCTGGATGTACAATGAATAACCATCACAGTCTAGCCAGGGCAACGAGGGGCTTACCTCATGGAGCTGTTTCAACAGGCAGAGCGAGACAGCTCGTGACCCAAAGCCCACCCCCAGAATGAGGGGGCCACCTTGGGTTCCAGCCACATGGAATCTCTGGACCACCTCCTCCAGCACCCATTCAACCAGTTCCTGTGTGTGTGAGAGAAAAAGAAAGTCAGAATTACACTTAAGTCAGGGCTGGTGGCTTAGAATTCTAAGAGGCTGAGATATGAGGATCATGGTTCATAACCATCCTGGACAGGAACAACTATGAGACTCTTATCTCCAAAGAATCACCAGAAAACCGGAAGTGGTGCTGTGGGCTCAAGTGGTAGAGCACTAGCCTTGAGCTGAGGAGCTTGGGAACAGTGCCCAGGCCTAGAGTTCAAGCCCCACGACTGACAAGAAGTGGACTTCCCACCACAAGAAGTGGACTGAATAGGACCCATTGTCCTACTGAGCATGGAAGAGAAGTCCGGCTGAGCTTCCGGTGAACTTGAGGTCATAAGTAGATCACCTTGCTTCTCTGTGCCTCAGTTTCCCCAGCTGCAAAACTCAACAGAGTGAAGAAATCTCCTTCCTCATGGGGATAGGGTAAGGATAAAAGAGAGGTATGTTTGTTTCATAATCACACACCTGTTGCATGATTAATAACAGGCCCTATCTGAGCCCTTTCCGCGTATCTTCCTGTATTATGCTCACAGAATTGTCAAGAAGCTTGTCTGAAGGCGGCTCTCTCTGGGCCTAGCTATGATCCAGAGATCCCTCTGTATAAATCCCTGGTTTCCACACAACTGTTCTGCGAGGACACTGAGGTCCTACGGTTGAGGCCTTACACAGAGCTAAATCTGTTGTCAAAAATTGGCTGCTGTGGAGTAAGAGTTTGGGATAATCCATCTAAACCGATGACTGTGCATGTTGCTACATGACTACCATCCCAACTACAGAGGACCAGGCCTGGTGGAACATACCTGTCACAGATAGGAGGACCACGATCCAGCCCAGCCTGAGAATATAATGAGGCTCTATCTCAGAAATGCTCAAATCAGAAAGGTGGCTCCTGAGAGCTGGCAAGAATAAACAATCAGGGGATCATGGTGCCACTTTAGGGGTGTCCGAACTAGTCTGGGGATTGTGTTGGAGCTGCCACACACCTGTGCTGCTTGGAGAAGCTGTTGTTGGCTGCTCAGTGTGAGGCATGCGGCAATGGCAGCTGCATTGCAGACACATCGGCCCAGAGCACTCTGCTCTGGCACACTGCCTGAGGCTGGGACCAGGAGGGGCCTTAGGCCAGCTGGCAGCAAGTAATTGTCTGAGGTTTGAAACCCAGCACTGCAAGGAAGCAGGATAGGTGATGGGGGCAAAGGAGGAGTGTCAATTTCCTACTAAACTCAAAAGTTGCTTCAAGTCTCTTGCTCACCACTCAGCCACCTCTGCCTTCCTCAACTGCTGGTCGTGGTGTCAACCAACAGAGAGAATCCCTATGCTACCAGGCAGCATTGAATGTGGGCGTGGCCACATTCTTGTATCCCATTGGTCAGAAAGAAAGAGGAAATAATGGGAGTGTGGCCGGATTTCTGTGATGCAAGCAGCATGGGCGGAGTCAAGATGGCGGTGGGTCTCCCAGCCCTTTTCCCAAGGAACTCTGTCCAATTCAGTTGGGTACAAGAGGGTGACCTGCTTTAGCCATATAGCTGCACAGATTTTGTTGGATATGTCTGTTTCCAGTCCCAGAATTAAACTCAGGCTCTGGGCAGTCTGTGAGCTGCTTTTGCTTAAGGCTGGCCCTCCACAATGGAGCCACAGGGCTTCTGGCTTTGTTAGCAATGAAGTTGGACAGGGGTCTCAAGGACTTTCCTGCCTAAGGTGACCATGATCCCCCTGTCACAGCCTTGTAAGTATCTAGGAGGACTGCTGAGAGCCACTGGTGCCTGCCTAATCATTGGTCTTGCTAATGTTCTTGGACAGAACGGTGAGTTCCCCATTCATTGGTTTAAGTGGTGGGAGCAGGAACCCACAGTTTGAATCCTGATCCTGCCACCTCAAATTGGCAGGAGATCCTAATGAACTTGTTCCTCTCTATATGATTACCAATGGAATGTGATGTATGTCTGATTGAATGAGAAGACCTTGAATGATACTAGGATAAAATTATACACCATTATATTATATGACATTGATCATTTTAGTTAATACTTTATGAAGCATTTAAACAATCACAGACATATAATGGAAGCATAATGAAATACCTAAGAATTGGGCCTCACATACTATAAAGGTGCCATTTTTTTTGGCCAGGACTGGGATTTGAACTCATGGTCTGGCTATCTCTGTTGCTCTGTGTGGGAAGGGGAAGCTGGCTTCCTTGAAGTCAAGAAATTCAAGTCTGTTCCTTAGGCATGAAATAGATCCCCAATACTAGAAAACATCCTATTTATGTATAATTTACATATATGATTTATATTTATATATATATATATATGTTGACTCCATATTGTGTCAGTATAGTTATTTTATTTTTTGTTGTATTCATGTATTGACCATTTATTTTACTGAATATTATGGAACATAGAAGAACATTGGTTACATTGATTAAATAGGATATAGGTCTACATATGTATTCTACTTCATACCTGACGCCGAGTACATTCACAGGAAAGGAAAACGTGTCACCATCAGCTTCTTACTCCACGATTCATTGTTTGGGAGTGCTGGCATCTGAACTCATGGCCTACAAGGCCAAATTCATGAATGGGTGAATGTCAGCAAGTTTTCCTGGGGCAAATTGAGCAGACAGGCTGTTCCCAGGACCTGAGATCGAGCCCCAGGGGTTAACAAAATAAGAACAGATTGAAATGCAGATGGCATTATGCTAATAAATACATGTCTTCATAGAATGTCAGAGATGTCTACACATTATTCAGTTATACACATTACATTCCTACCAATTCCTGGGTATTTATTATTTATCCATATAATTAATGTTATTGTTTTCATCCTTAAATATCAATGAAATCAATTAGTGTCCTGAAATTATTGCATTCCTGTAAGTAATTATATTCTTTTAATGCTTCATAAATATTATATAAAATTAATCAACCTCCTGAAATGATGCTGTCCAATTTTATAGGAGCATTATTCACAATCAACTCATTCAACTGTGACATTGACACCATTCCATTGTTATTCCCATGGATGGGCACCAGTTTCTTAGTATCTCCTGTCATTGGTTGCTGTCAGGATAGGGATTCAAAATCAGGGTCTATGTTGCCACATAGGCCTATGGCTTCCCCGATAGTCTGGCAGCCTTCATCAATACAAGTTGAAGAACCCTTTGCAACAGTGTCATTCATACCCAGGCGGGTCACATTGCAAGGAAAGAAAACATAAAAAGGCCACATTTTTTCTATGCATTTTTTTCCAGGCAAGGGCTGGGGATCTAGGATTCCAGCAGCGGCTGTGGGGCCAGTGGGTGCACACCAAGCTAGGGTGATTGAAGCTGAGGCAGAGTTGCCACAACCTGAGTTTAAACCCTGTTCATAGAAAATAAAAGAAAAGAAAAAATAAAAAATAATCCTTGGCTTGCAATTCCCGCTAATTATTCTGCCAAGTTTTGGATTTGAGCTCAGGGTCTGGGTAAATATGCAGCAATGTGGATGAAGGGGAAGATCACCGTACTTGAAAATAAGAAAGACAGGCTTGTTCACTAGGCCTGAATTAAGCACCAGCCCTGGAAAACATACTATTTATATTCATTGTAAACTTAGGATTTATTCTTAACTATTAATGTTCAGTCCATACATGTTTTATGTGATTGTTCCTTCTATTTTTTGTTTTATTGATTTATTTGCTGTTGATTGTACTTTGATGAAACTCATTCCGTTTATTGCATTGATGACATCCGATCACAGAGCATCTAGATTTGTAGAAATGTTCTCCATCATACATGAACCCAGTATACTCAGAGAAAAGGAAAACAAGTTTCACACTTGCCTTCTTATTCCATGATCCACTTGTTGGTAGTGCTGGGATCTGAACTTAGGGCCTAGCAGAACAAATTGGAGAATAAGTCAAGGTGAACACAAAAACCTGTGAGCAACTTAGGAGCTTAGCCATTCCCAGGATCTGACATTGATCCCCAGGGTGGTCCACTATAGTCATAAATTCATAATTTAAACATAGGATCTATATTGACATACATGTGTGGACACATCTTGTGTTCGGTGCACTTCTTCTCCTTATTTTGTCTCTAATTCATGGAGGTATTGTGTATTTTACAAAGTATGGTGACAAATATAACTGTTCTGCCATGGATGACAACATGTTCCCATGGTTATTGGTTTGCCTATGCATTTCCATCCTAGTTAAGTCCCAGGACTTTCACAGGAGAGGAAAAAGTGTGCAACAACTGGCTTCTGACAGCAGAATGAATCTTTTGTCAGTGCTGGGATTTGAACTCAGGTCTAGGTAGCTCTGTTGCACTGGTGGGGGGAAGGGGAAGCTCACCATCCTTGAGGACTAGAATGCCAGACCTGGTCCAGGGCCTGATTTGAAGCCCCAGCACTGCACAAATTACCAAGCCCACCTTTTTTAAACTTAAGATCTCTCTTTACCTACAGGTGTGGTATGCATCTTGCATTCAGTGTAGTTATTCTTTTTATTTTGTGCCTTATTCAAGGATGTATTGTGTATTTTATTGAGTATGGTGACAGATATAACTGAGCTGACATGGATGACAACCTATTGCCATGGCTATAGAGTTGCCTATATAGCATTCTCCATCTTCAATGAGACCCAGGACATTCACAGGACAGGAAAACATGTTCAACCATAGCTTCTCACATCAGAATGAATCTATTGGCAGTGCTGGAATTTGAACTCAAGGCCTAGCAGGCCCAATTGTTGAATGGGCCATGGTGAGCCCACCAGTCTATGAGCCACTAAGGAGCTAGGTCATTCCTGGGACCTGAGATTGAGCTCTGGTTGGGGCCAATATAGACATAAATTCATAATTAAAGAGAGGATCTATATTTCCAAACAATGGTGGGCATCATCTTGCATTCAGTGTAGGCACTCTCTTTATTTTGTGCCTCATTCATTGATGTATTTTGTATTTTCTTGAGTATAGGAAGACAGATATAACTGTGGTGAACTGGTTGACAACCAATTACAGAGTTGCCTATGCATTCTCCATCCTAGCTGAGACCCAGAACTTGCACAGCACATAAAAACAGGTGCAACGACTGGCTTCTCACATCAGGGTAATTTTTTGGCGATGCTAAGATTCGAACTCGGAGACTAGGAGGCCCAACTGCCCAATGGGTCCAGGTGAGCACACCAGCCTGTGAGCCCCTAAGGAGCTGGGCCATTCCCAGGAAGAGATTGAGCACCAAGTAGGCGCAAATAGTACCCAATGCATCATTGGAACATGAGATATATATTCACATTCATGTGTGGACTGCATCGTGCATTGAATGTAGTTATTCTCTTTCTTTTTTATGCTATTCATGGATGTATTGTGTATTTTCTTGAGTATATGATGACAGATATACCTGGGTTGACATGGATAACAACTTATTCCCATGGCCACAGGGTGGCCCATGCATTCTCCATCCTAGCTGAGACACAGGACTTGCACAGGAAAGGAAAACAAGTGAAATGATAGGCTTCTGACATCAAGATGAATTTTTTGGCAATGCTGGGATCTGAACTCCTGCCCTAGCAGGCCCAATTGGCAAATGGGTCCACATGAACACACCAGCCTGTGAGCCACGAAGGAGCTAGGCCGTTCCCAAGACCTGAAATTGAAGACCCCCCTCCTCGGTGGGCACGGGGGAGAGTGGGGAGCATAATAGTCATCCATTCATAAGCTGAAGGTAGTATGCAAATAAGTACATATTTGTATAGGGTAGGAGAGATGGTGTCCTGTGATGGAATCCAATCTACCTTGTCACTACAGATTCTTGGATCTTTCCTGATGCCTCCATTTCATGACTGTGATGATTATTGTCATGCTTCATCAACTCTTCTTTACAAATAATTGATACCACATGATTCTTGCCTATCATTTCCTATTTGCATCATGCAAAAACTACTCATTCAAGGATGATATCGATAGCATAACATGACTCTTTCTAGGTCCAGAAATGAGTATCTCAGGATCTCCTGCCATTCCCACCTCATAGCTGTGGCTGAATTCAAGCCTCAGGCCTGGAAAAATACTCCTTATATACATTTTAAAGGTAGGATTTATACTTCCATAGAGATGTTCAGTCCATACTGTGATTGGTGTGGTTATTCATTTTATTTCTTGTTTTACTCATTTATTTACCATTTATTTTATTGACTCTGATGACACCTAAACCATTTATTAAATTGTTTACATCCTATCATATAGCATCTCCATCATGCCTCCCAATGCTACCATCTGAACTGAGGGCCTATCAGGCCCAATTCATGAGTGGGTGAATTTGAGCATGGCAGCCTCTTGCCAATGAAGCTGTGAGATGGTTCCCATGTGCTGATATTGACCCCCAGGTTTGGCCAAACCAGCAATACATGACTAGGCAGACAGTGGTATACAATTAAATATATATTAGTAAAGATTGCCAGAGCTGTCTATCTATGATTGAATTACACCTACTACGTTCCTACCAACTCTTAGGTATTTATTATTCCATCATTGAAGGAATATTATTCTTTTCATGCTTAATAAATTTTTAATTAAGATCAATTAGCATTCTAAGATTATTGCATCCAATTTTAGACTAGTCTGAGGCATGAACTACACTTTCAATAGGTATTCCTATGCATAGGAATGCATCTCTTGTGATCTCCTGCCATTAGTGTAAGAACTGGGATTTGAACCCATAGTCAATGTTGACAGATTCGTCTATGGCTTTCCTGCGAGCCCACCAGCAAACAGCAATGGCAGGTCAGGTACACTTTGGAACTGTGTTATTCAGACCTAGGATGGTCACCGTGCAAAGAAAAAAAATCATAAAAACCCAGCCCTCTTCAGCTTTCCAGCTTTTTCTTTTCTTCCTGACAGCCCTCTGGGCCTAGGATCTCAGGATCGGCTATGGGTCTGGAGATGGCACCCCAGCCTTGAGAGATCCAAGATGATGCCACTCAACAGGGAAGTAAGCTGCAAAACCACTTCATTCATTCCAGGCATGGCCAGTAATGAGGAGAAACCAGAAACATTTGTTAGAGTTACACCAGGGTCAGGCTTTTCTCAGCCTCTTCAAACAGTAACTAATTAACCTTCCTCTCTCAGGTGAAGAGAAACCCAGGCTATCTGTAGGTAAACAATATAGAGTCAGTTTATTGGGGGAGACGGGAGGAACAGAGTAGAAAAATCCTGCTCTTTGGTCTTAGGGAGTGGATTCTTGACTCTCCATCTTTCAGATTTGAATACTCTTCTTCTGCTTCTGCCAATCCATTCTCCTTCCTTCATTCTACACATCATTAATATAAATCCCCAGTCCAAGGAGAGGCAGGGCCCTTTCTATTCTGTCTCCAAGCACTTGAGTTAAAACCTGGCTCTGCCCTAGGCTCTGGGGCATTTGGCTGCCTGAGAAGTGGGAAAGAGACATTCTTCCTGCTCTGTAGTTCTGTGAAGGTGATGCTGGTGGCCTGGCACACTGCAGAAGGCCTCATGACTGGGAATGTTACCTTCATATCTCCTGACATCCAAGACCAGGTTAATCTATCTATCTATCTATCTATCTATCTATCTATCTATCTATCTATCTATCTATCTATCTATCTATCTATATCTATCTATCTATCTATCTATCTATCTATCTATCTATCTATCTATCGATCGATCGATCGATCGATCTATCTATCTATCTATCTATCTATCTATCTATCTATCTATCTATCTATCTATCTATCTATCTATCTATCTATCTATCTATCTATCTATCTATCTAGACAATTCTGGCTTTTTCCCTGTATGTGATACCAAGGAATCCTAACCAGGGCTTCTTGTATGCTAGGCAAGCTCTCTCTCAGTAATCCACATTCCCAGTACCCTCATCTTTTTCTTAATGGTAGGTTTTACATAAGTATGCTACCATTTTATGTTCCCAAGTTTAATTGTCTGTATAATAGTTACTCCTACAAAACTGTATCTTGTCTTCCCCTCCCTGATTTGTAACTGTTCCTGCATTGGCCTCATAATAAAATGTAAATAAAGACTGCTGAGAGCTTAAGTGTGCATCATATAAGGACACCGCCCTGGAACCCTGGAAGAGGAAAGCCATGGGCCTGAAATGTAGAGAACGGTGCAGTACGCACAATGAGCATATCTGAAAAATGAACCAGTAAATAAAAGGAGAAGCATTGCATATGGTCTGTTTGCACTGAGGGAAGTAATATACACACATAAGTACATATTGAACTGATACATAAACTTGGCCTTCCCTTTTTTAAAAATATTTTTGTAGCCTTCTCAGTGCTTAAACCCAGGGCCCAATGAGTTCCTCAGCTGTTTTGTACAAGGCTGAGGCTGCCACCACCACAGGTCCACTTCCAGCCATCTGGTCATTAATTGGACATAAGTGCCTCCCAGGCTTTCCTGTCTAGCCTGTGTCACCTGCTCGGCTTTCTCTCTCAAAGCTGGAGCTCTACCCTCTGGGCCACTGCTCCACTTCTGGTTTTCTGGTGGTTTATTGGTGATCACAGTCTCACAGACTTTCCTGCTTGGGCGGACTTTGAATTGCGATCTCCCCAGGAGACTTCAAGCAGCTTTCCTCAGGGATTCACCAAGGAGCTCCTCCACACAAACCCTTAGTCTAAATCTCAGGAGGTACTAGAGAAAAACAGAAACATGTAGATGCTTCTAGTGTGTTCTAGATAGTTAAGGTTGGAGACAGAAAACAATCATAATTATTAGATCATTTTATAGGCAAAAGGAGCAATGCAGACAGTATGAGGATCGCTCCAAACTTTGGTCCTCTCATTCTGAGACAGTAAATTCACTGCAGCTCAATGCTAAGTGACAGAACTGTCATGTTCTTTGGACATTTGCTCCTCAATCTTGTGACACTCATTCCTCACTTTTGGCTTCAAACCTGTGACCAGAGGAAAAGATGAGGAGAGAAAATCCTTCTCAGATAAAGCAGCTGCAAATAACACTGGGTAGTTTACTTATAAATTCAAACCATTGGAATGACCCTGTTAAGAAGTCAGACTGTCCAGATTAAAAAATGAAGAAGAAAAGAAAGAAGGTGCCAGTGACTTCTCACTGTAATCTCAGCTCCTCAGGAGGCTGAGATGTACAGAATGTGAGTTTGAATCCAGCCAGCATTGGAAAGTCTATGACAAAGTTATTTCTAAGGGATCACAGAAAAATCCAGAAGTGGGGCTGTGATTCAAGGTTAATGCACTACCCTTGAGCAAAAGTAGCTCAGTGAAAATGCCTAGGCTCATAGTTCAACCCCAGGACCTGCCCCCTCATAAAGAACCTGTACCTCCATGTCTTTTGGTATGTATGAATGTATTCCTACAAGTGAACCTCCACTTTATGATGATTGACACTAAGCTAGGAAATTTGTATTCAATAGAATGTGTTCATAACACAGAGACTGCTTTCATCACAGTGCATGTTCCAGGGCTACCATCACTGGTCCCAGTGTAGCCTGAATGTTTCTCTCCATCCCAGGCCTGCTGGAGGAAATCTCTCTCATTGTCTGGAAATGCCGACACATGGCCTCACACCTGTTCAGCTGTATAACAAACAACTCCATCTCTGTCAGTTAGTGATGATGAGTGTGGGCAGGCTCTGCAGGTCAGGAGAAAAAGGTCTTTTTGTACCCCAAGGGATCTCTCTCCCCAGTGCTCTGTTTTGACAGGAAGCCTTCATTTGTGCCACCCCCAGTGGCAGGCCAAGTCCTGTGCACTTATCCTGCCTTTGTGAGACTGTATTCTGGTGTTCAGATACAGTAATCAATATAATTCAGGAGTCCTTCTAGCAGACAACTAGGGCACTGAACCTAATGAAATGTTTCATTGCTGGAGAGTATGGGTCTATGATGCCTCTCCTAGGTTTCTGGAAGCTTGGGAAATCCAAGCACATGTCTAATATCACAAAGCTTCCTGTCATCTAGGGCTGGTGAAGCTTATCAGATATTGAAACCTTTGACCTCTCCTAGTTGGGCCCTGGGTGACTAGGTTTTGGGGTTAAACACAGGGCATGTGTGTTGACCATGAGGTCAGTTCAGAAGCCCAGTGCTTTACCATTTTGTGTCACCACTTCTGGTCTCTGTGTGTGTTTGTGTCTGTGTGTGTATGCATGTGTGTGTGTGTGTGTGTGTGTGTGTGTGTGTGTGTGTGTGAGTGTGTGCGTGTGTGTGTGTGTGTGTGTGTGTGTGTGTGTGTGTGTCCGTGTGCAAGTGCACATACACCAGACCTGGAGCTGGAACTCAGCCCTGTACCTAGTTACTTTTTTACAAGGATAGCCCTCTCCCAATTGGGCCACAGAGCCACTTCAGCCTTTTTTTTAGTGATGTGTTCCTGAGATATCAAACCATGGTTTCATATATACAGTGCACTCTACCCCTAAGGCACCTTCCCAGCCCTCCACTTCACGTTTGTTAGTTTGTTTCTGTCTTTTTTAATTGTTGCAGGAGTTGAAGTCTGGGCCTGGGTCCTGTCCTTGAGCTCTTCATCTCATGTCTTGTGCTCTATGCTCTATCACTTGAGCCAAAGCATCACTTCAGGTTTTCTGGTGGTCTATTGGAGCTAAGGGTTTCAAAGACTTTCTTGCCCAGGCTAGCTTTGTACCATAATCCTCAGATCTCATCCTCCTGAGTAGTTAGCATGACAGGCATGAGCCACAAGCATCCAGCTTCCACTTCAGGTTTCTTAGTGGTAAATTGGAGATAATAGTCTCATAGGACCTTTTGTGTCTGGGATAGTTTGGAACCCACATCCTCAGATCTCATATTCCTGAGAAGGCAGGATGACAGACCTCAGCTATTGGCCCCTAGTCCATGGCTTCTGCTGCAAGGGGGTCCTTGCCTCCATGTGGTGGAGTGCTAGCCATGAGCCCAAGAGGTAAGGGTCAGCATCTAGGCCCCAAGTTCAAGGTTCACGACTGTGAAAAAACAGACAAAAAATTTTCTGCAGGATAAAACTCACTAGTCTTCAGAAATACACAATTTTGTCCCTGCCATGGGGACATATCTGAGCGTCAATATTCTTGTCTGCATAATCATCTCAGTTGTGGAGCTCTTAAAAGGACCCAATGAAAGAATGCACCCTGTGCAGGATACAGCCCATGGCTCTCTGCATGACTCAGCACACAGCATCCTGCGAAAGACAGCAGACCGCACCCAGTGCAGGACTCAACACACTGCACCTTGTGAATGACTCAGCACAGAGCACCCTATGAAGGACTCAGTACATAGCTCTATTCCACAAGCTGTTATTAGAATTAGGGTGCTTTCATTAGTATCACCATTCTTTGAGGAACATTTCACAAACCACACAAGTTCACATCTAATGGTTTAGTGGGGTGTTTTTTTTGGGGGGTGGAGTTAGCCATAGGGCTTGAACTCAAAACATTGGGATACTGTTCTAATAACATTTGCTCAAGGCTCGAGCTCTACCACTTCGAGCCACATTTCAAAGTGTGTAGCAGACTTCCTGTCAGGATGTCAGAGTTAAGCCAGGGTAAGCCAGGATGACGGGAGTAATCCATGGAGCTGTGTTGCAGCAGTTTATATCTGCCTAAGTCAGGTTAGATGACAGCTGTCAACACCAGACTCCTAGCTTGCTCTGTGATTTTGCAGTTAGAACATTCTACCTTTTTGTGGCAGCAGTCCTGTGACTTGAGTAGGGGCTCAGACACTGTCCCTAAGCATTTGTACCCCGGGGTAGCACTGAATTAATTGGAAGACCAGAACTCCTGGGTTTTCTGTTTATGTATGTGGCACTGAGGAATCAGACCCAGGACTTCGTGCTTACCAGGCGAGCACTCAACCACCCAGCCCCAGGAGTGAACAAGGTATAAATAGACATAGCTATATATAAATATTATATACACAAAAAGAGAGATGTCTGTATATTAGTAAATTATGGATAATATTACTACCAATTATTAGTTATTAAATTATGCCTCTATTGATGTGTCCCAGTTAACAATTAATAAAGCATTAATAATTACTAAATATCTTGTCATTATCATATATGTACATACATCCACACATATAATTACATATTTTATAGAATGAGACATATGTCTATATATTATTAAATTATGCATCATGTGTTACTACCAATTATTAGGCATTTAATTATGTCTCCATGAAAATTTTATTCTGTTAATGCTTAATATAATATTAATTAAATGTAATCCAAGTCCTATAATTATTGCATCTAATTTTATCCTAGAATGGTTCACTACCAATTGAATCTGTTTATCATTAATTGTAGTGAAAATTATTGTAGCTATGACATTTATTACATTTATGACATCCTATTACATAGTATATAGATTTGCATCTGAATTATACATCCTACCTATCACTGAAGCACTTAAAATTAAACATGTGTCATGCTTGGCTTCTCACTCCACAATTACATTTTTGGCAGTGGTGGGATCTAAATTCAGGCCCTAGGAGACTCAATTTATGAATGGGTGACTGTCAGCATAACAGTCTCTAGCCAATACAGTTGCCAGGAAATTCCCAGGCCCTGAGATTGAGCCCTGTATATTGATTCCATATTCCGCTTAGTGTAGTTATTCATTTTATTTTTTGTTTTATTCATTTATTTACCATTTATATTATTGACTGTTATTACACATGGAATATTTATTACATTTACTACATGTGATATAGATTTGCCTATGTATGACACACAGGACGTTCACAGAAAAGGAAAACATATGTCACCATGGGCTTCTTACTCCAAGATTCAATTTTTGTGAGTGCTGGCGTCTGAACTCACAGCCTACAAGATCCAATTTATGAATGAGTGAGTGTCAGCATGGACAGCCTGGGGTATATGGAGATGACAAGCAGTTCCCAGCACCTGAGATTGAGCCCCAGGTGTTGAAAAAATAAGAACAGATTGACGTGCAGATGGTAGTCCACAAATAAATATAGATCTTTATAGAGTGCCAGAGATGTCTATACATTCTTCAGTTATACAGACTACATTCCTACCAATTCTTGGGTATTTTTTATGCCTCTATGTAATTAATATTATTGTTTTCATCCTTAATGAATTATTAATTAAATCAACCACTGTCTGGAAACTATTGTGTCCATGTAATTAATAGTATTCTTTTAAAGTGTTCAAAATTATTCACTAAAATCCATCGGCTTCCTAAAATCACTCTGTCTGATTTTATAGTATTATCATATCAGGAACATCTAATTCAACCCTGACATTCATAACATTCCATCAGTATTCCTATGAATAGGAACGAGACCCTTAGTATCTTCTTCCATTGGTAGGGGTCAGGACCGGGCTTCAAACACAAGGCCTATGTTGCAGTTTTGGCCTTACCTGGTAGCCCACCAGCCTTCAGCAATGCCAGGTGACAAACAGTGTGCAGCCATGCTATTCACACCCAAGATGGTCACCTCACAAAGAAAACAAATGTAAAATTGGCAGACCTCTGCAAGTTTCCCGTTTTTATTTTTTCTGTTGTTTTATTTATTTATTTTCCTGTCAGTCTTTGGGGCCCAGGAATCCAGGTTTGGTTGTGCATCCAGTGACTGCACCCCAGCCTAAAGTGATCGAGGGTGAGGCAGAGTTGTCACAACCTGATTACAAGCCCTGCGCTTGACAAAATAAATATAAATTCATTAAAAATATTTTTAAAAAATATGAGGGGGCTAGGAAGGTGGCTCAGTGGTAGAGCACTTGCCTTGCATGTTGGAAGTGGAGCTGTGGCTCAAATGGTAGAATGCTAGCTTTGAGTATAAATGACAAGGGATAGGACCCAGTCCCTAGTTTCAAGCTTTTTCTAGCAAAGACCCACCCACGAAAGGGAAGCAGGTGGGCATACGGGAGCTGAAAGCTCACACATAATACTCAAGACTCCCAGAACAGACCCCATCCTGCTCTGATTCTCTAGACTCGATGTCCTATATCATGGTAATCTTAGATGGAACTTACCATGCACCAAGTTAGGATGTTCAAATACAATCGCATATTCGGGATCCCCTGGCCTTATCAAAGACTCAAGATCTCTCACTGGCCTGCCTCTACACTGGGTAGGGAGGTGAGGTCTAGTTATCCAACCACAGGATGTGGGAATGAAAGGATTTCTCTGCCAAGGGACACAGACTTAAGGGCTCTAGGTCCCTCTCAGGAAGGAGAAAAGGGCTGATCTATCCCAGGAATGTTCCTGGGTTATGAGTATCCTCAAAGAAACAACCCTGCTCAGAGACCAGTGCCTCTGGTTTTCCCACCAGCCTCTATCCAAACCTGCCCCACCTTCAGTCTGCCCTCTCTGAATCCCAGATCTGCCATCTAGACTAAAGGCTGAGCCAGGAAAGAGACCCATCTCTGCCTCTGAGAATGGCAATCGCGGGGTCCTAGAGTGCCCTTGAGGAAGTCTGGGGAAACTAGGCTCCTTACTCCCACCCTCATTCCCTGGCTGTCCTTTGCTAGTGGCCAGCTTACTTCTGTCTCTGGTGGAGGAAAGAACAGGGCAGTGGGTGTCAACTTCAGATTGAGCCCTGGAAAGTCCCAGTCCCCAAGGGTGTACTGCACAGGCATCCTGCAGTGGACGATAGCCAGGTGGTCAATGGTGAACCCAATGTGCCAGGACTCTTAATAGCAGTGTGGCTGGGTCAAAGGCTCTATCACTTTTGGTCTAGGATGTCAGGCGAAGTCATGGCTCCAATATACTGACACTCCTGACCTGTGATCGCCATCCCTCTTCATCTTCCTGCTTATCCCTTGACCCCCCCCCAACACTCCCTCACACCAATAAATCCCTAGCCCTTGGACAGCTTGTTCTTATATGACCAGAAAATAAACTCATTGGCGCCAGGGATGATTGAAACCTGTTGAGCCACCCTGAGTCCTAGTGTCTACCCGAGGTTGCTTCACTCTGCAGTCGGCTAACACACAGCTCCTGGATGTCAGAACGGTGTGGAGGTGTCAGTAGCTTGGTCCTACATACTGGCTTTAGGCTCTGAAATTGTCCCCACATAGATTGTGAATGGTTGGCTCTCTTGATCCAGGGACTCCAATCCAAGGCTCACAAGTTCTCCCTTTTTCCTTTCTTTCCTCTTTTTCTCCATCCAGCCTTCCCTCCTCTTTCTCTCTTTCCTTCCTTTCTCTCCATCCTGGGCCTTGAACTTGGAGCCTCGGTGCTGTCCCTGAGCCTTTTTACTCAAGGCCAACATACTACTCCTTGAGACACACTTCCATTTCTGGTGTTTTCTTTTTAGTAATCAGTTGGAAATAAGAGTCTTATAGGCTTTCCTGCCTGGGCCTCAAGCATCGATCCTCCCATCACAGCATCCTATTTAGCTAGGATGACAGGCCTGAATCACTGGCATCCAGCTCAAACCAAAGTTTCTTCATGTGCTGTAGAACCAGCACTGGAAACTCATTGTCTATGACCCCTCCAGAGCCTGGCACATATTTTAACTATTTGTGGAAAAATAAATGAGCATCTGAATACAAAAATTCTACAGAAAAGTCCCATCCTATTCAGGTAAGCATCCTGGTGTGTGGGGCAAAGCCTGATGTAGCTCTCCCACAGTTCTCCCTCCACCCTCTTGGTGCCAGCGAACTTAACTGTTTTGGCTCTGAAGACATGATCCACTGTGTACTCGCTGGATTCCGGGGCCTCTGGGATGCCTTTCTTTTCTAAGATCTCTGGCCAGTGGCTGACCAGCTCTGTCGCACTCAATTCCCCACTCAGGAGTGAATGAAGGTGCCATGAGCTGAAGGCCAGGCTCAAGGGGCCTACTTTCCTTACCCTGGGGCCAGCTAGGATGGCCCACC
>NW_027202610.1:0-50000 GCF_024711535.1 Dipodomys merriami | reverse complement strand
TGATATTACTGAACCATCACGCATTCACAAAGCTATTATGATCTCATCACACATTAGAAAATTATAGCCTTTCAGACATCAAGCTCTTTCTGTAAACTTGTATCATTGTGAACTTGTAGCAATTGAAAATTGAAATAAAATGTGATATTGCAAACTAGTTTTGACATCACTAACCCATTTTTATATCATTTACACTTTGAAAACCAGAAGCTGTTAGCAACCTTAACACTTTTGACAAAATACATGGCCTTTGTTTAACCACAGTTCATTTGTATATGTCATTGTGAATTCATTCTCATATCCTCACTATAAACTAATGGCAATTAATATCTGACATGCCATTGTGACATCATAAACCTTTTATGACATCACCAGTGTGACATCAGACTGTCGTTATGACACCATCAGCTCATTGTGACATCACCAAGCTACAGTGACATCATAGCATTATGACATCGCATTGCCATTTTGCTGTGATAGACACATTGTAAATGCATATCTTGTGATTTCATTCTATTTCAAATGTGGCATATCAGTTGATATCAGAAACACATTGTGACCTCATAATCATTGTCAGAAAATAAACACTGTATGCCATCATAACCAGTGTAACTTTATACTGTTGTTATGACATCTTTAGCTTATGGTGACTTCATGAAATGATAATGACAGCATAGCATTTGACATTGTCATTGTGACATCATTGTCATATTATGAATGCCAAATCTGTGATTTAATTGTATTGGAAATGTGACATGTGGGTTGATATCATAAACTCATTGTGATGTCATAACCATTGTCACATCAAAATCCCTTTTTGACATCAATTTGGCATTGTGACATCACACTGGCAATGTGATGCTAGTAAGGCATCGTGATATCACAAGGGTCATGAACTCACAATGGATTTCTGGTATCAACTGACATTCCACATTAGAAATAGAATCAAATAACATAATAGGCAAACACAATGTGTCTATGACAACAGAATGACAATGTGATGTTACAATGCTATGATGTCATTGTAGTTTTACATGTCAAAATGAGCTGATGGTATCATAATGGCAACATGATGTCACAATTATGATTATGTCAGAAAGGATTTGTTATGTTTCAATGGTATTTCTGATGTCAGTTTCCATTAGTTCCCCATGAGGATATGGATACAAAAAGGTTCTGTGATGTCACAGAGGCCATGTGTGTTTTCAAAGGTGGTAAGAAGACATAATAGATTTGGGATGGCACCATGTTATCCATAATGCCACAATGGAAATGAGATATCCCAGTGGGTTTTTGATGTCTCAGTGGTGATGAGGTCACAATGATTTTGTGATGTCAGAGTTTGTTTGTAATATCAGAATGATATATCAAATTTCAATGACTGATAATTCAATATGAGGATACCAGGTGATAGAAGAAGCTCCATAGTATGAGGGCATACTATGTGAAAACCCAATGGGACAGTGATTTCACAATGACAATGTGATATCTCACCATCATGTTATAAGAATGTTTTGATGTCACAATTGGTGATGCAATACTGATGAGGTGGTCACAATAGATTTGAGATGTCCCAAGGGGTTGGTGATGGCACAATGGCATGTGGGACCTCAATTGTCATTAACACACCCTGAGTATATTAGTTTGGAAAGAGATTCTGATGTCAGCAAAGCATATGTAGTCAAAAAGGTGAAGAACTAACAGGTCTGAGATGTCACAAAGTGGCACAATGGTTATGATGTCCAGCGGTGTGATATTATGATGTTACACTGTATTTTAGATATCTCATGTCATATCTGAAATATGAGGTTGAACACAGATTTTCAACTCACAAAGGGCCTAAGATATCACAATGGCATGTCACAAAATTATGAGAACAGGAGAGGTATTTGATGTCACATTGGGTTAGTGATATAACAAAGTCAATGAGCTGTGACAGAGAGATTTAGATGTCACAAAGGTTTTGAGTTCACAATGGTTTCCTGATATCAACGTAGATGGCACATTTGAGATGGAATGAAATCAAAGAATTGGCATTCATGATAGGTCTATGACATGAAAATGACAATGTGATGTCAAGGCAGCAATGTTTGATAGGATATGTACTCATTACCTTGCTCATGTAACTGTAATCCTTCTGTACAATATATTTGCAATAAAAAAACTCACAGAAGAAAAAAAAGAAAAATATGGTATGGTGTCATTGGGGTTTGGTGATGTCACAATGAATGGTGGTGTCATGATGACAATGTGATTTCAGTCATAATTATTGCACAAAGTATTTGTGATGATACAATGCTATGTGTGATAACAATTTTCAATAGTTCACTATGAAGATATGGGTACACAAAGGGTCTGTGATGCCACAGAAGTCATGTGGTTTTTTTTCATGTATTTTTTGTGTGAAAATACTGTACAGAGGGGTTACAATTACATGGGCAAGATAATGAGTACATTTCTTACCAAGCATTGTAGCCTCCTCCCTTGTTTCCCCTTCCCATCCCTTGCCATCATCCCCCTCACCCCCACCCAATCCTCCCCGCTCCCCCTCCCCCTCCTCATGAATGTTGTAAAGTTTGTTTTCAACATAACGACTTGTACATCTCAAGAGTTCACAATAGCTTTGTGATGTCACAATGTGATTGTGAAGGCACAACAGCAACGTGATGTCACAATGGTTTTGTGACATCACAGTGGTGATAAGGTCACAATGCATTTGTGATGTCATTATGAGTTTGTAATATCGCAATGACATGTCTTATTTCAATTTCTACCAGCTCACAATGAGGATACAATTTCAAAGAAAGAATCTTAAGCTTCAAAGATCATGAATTTTTAGTCATAACTTGTGTGATATGCAGCCATTAGGACATTTTAGGTCTTTAGTAAGCTTATAATCTGTTTTCAAATGCATAATAATTCAGGTATGACATATGATATCAGAAATAGACTCTGACATAAACATTGTGACATCACATTGGTAGACATCAAGACCGTGGTGTCACATTGTGAACTCACAAATTTGTTAGCGCTTCATCACATTTGTGCCAACACATGACTTTGGAGACAACACAGTACATTTGTGAACTCATATTCTCATTGTGAGTTAATGACATTTGAGATCCGGCATGCCATTGTGACATTTCCAACCAATTGTGACAGCACAAACCTATTATAGTAGAAACACATTGTGATCTAATAGCCATTGTGGTAGCACAATCCCTTCATGACCCCACATTTCCATAGTGATATCACTAACCCAATGTGAAATTCCAATCCTCTCATACCCAATCCAGGTATGAAATGTGATACCCGAATCCAGTGTGACATCTTGATCATGGTGACTTCACACTGATAGATGTTATGAGCATTTTGTCACATTCTGACAACACACACCTGTTAGGACTTCATCACTTTTGTGACAATGCATGCCTTTGGAGACATTACAGTCCCTTTGTGAACTCATATACTCATTGTGGGTTAATGACAATTGAGATCACATGTGTCATTTTGATATCACCAACCCATTGTGACAACACACACCTCTTGTAAACTCATCACCAGTGTGGCATCACCAATTGTGATATCAAACCATTGTTAAGTCATCATTTTGCAACATCACATTGCCATTGTGATGTCACTGTTCCACTGTGTTTTCAAAAACCTACTGTGTCTTCATAGCATTTTAGAAAATTCATAGCCTTTTATACTTCAGTTTTCTTCTATGAACTCATATCCTCATTGTGAAATAGTAGCACCTGAAATTGGACATGTGATTATGAGATGTGACTTCACAAAATTATTTGATTTCATTACCAATGTGACATCACAAAACCCTTGTGAGCTTTCATTGCCATTTGACATCACTATCACATTGTGACATCTCAAACCCATTAGGACCTCTTAGCACCTTTGAAAAAAACACATGGCCTTTATGACATCACAGTCCCTTTGGGTAACTATACTCTCATTATGAACTGACAATTGATATCAAACATGCCATTGTAACACCACGAACCTTTAGTGACATCACGAGTATGACATAATATTGTCATTATGGCAGCATCAACTACATTTGACATCACAAATCTACAATGACAAGATAGAATTATGAGATTACACTGCCATTGTGAAGTTATAAAAACATTATGAATGCATGTTTTTAATCTTTTTTTTTCCTGTCTTGGGGCTTGAACTCTGGGCTTGGGAGCTGTCTCTGTTATTCAGCTCAAGTTGAGCACCCTTTCGCTTGAGCCACAGAGCCACTTCTGGTTTTCTAGTGATTTTCATTGGAGATAAGAGTCTCATAGACTTTCCTGCCTGAGCTAGCTTTGAACTGCAATTCTCAGATTTCAACCTCCTGAGTAGCTAGATTTACAGGCGTGAGCCACTGGTGCCCGGCTTTTTCATTCTATTTCAAATTTGACATGTATGTTGATATCAGAAACATAATGTGACCTCAAAACCATTGTAACATCATAAATCATCAGTGACTTTCAAATTGTCATTACGACACCATCAG
This sequence comes from Dipodomys merriami, assembly GCF_024711535.1. NCBI lineage: Eukaryota > Metazoa > Chordata > Mammalia > Rodentia > Heteromyidae > Dipodomys > Dipodomys merriami. Next base: position 45,478 of record NW_027202610.1, on the reverse strand, counting down.
CTCATTGTGACATCACCAAACAATAATGGCATCATAGCATTATAAATCACAGTGACATTGTTATGACTTAACAGTGTGAAGGCCTATTCTGTGAATTCACTCTGTTTCAGAAATCCATTTTGACCATATAACCATTGTGATATCACAATCCTTTGTGACTTCACATTGCCATTGTGATATCATTCACCTGCTGTGCCATCACAACCAGTCCTGTCCTTGTAAGTTTTGTGACATGCTGCCATCGTCATATAATAGGGTCTTTGTGAGCTCATAATCTGTTTTCAATCTCATATTTCTGGTATGACATATGATATCAGAAATCCTTATGACATCATAATGCCAGAGATCATGACCATTATGTCACATTGTGACATCACAAAGCTGTTAGAACGGCATCACATTTGTAACAACACATGCCTTTGGAGACATTACAGTCCCTTTTTGAACTCATATATTCATTGTCAATGACAATTGAGATATACCATGCCACTCTGACATCATGAACCTATTGTGACATCACAAACTTATTGTGACCTCATCACGAGAATGGTATCAACAACTAATTGTGGTATCAAATCATTATTTGACATGATATTGTGGTATTGGCATTATTATTTTACTGTCCCATTGTGTTTTTACAAACCTATTATGGCCACATCACATCTTAGAAACTTCATAGCATTTGAGACTTCAAGCTCTTTCTGTGAACTCACATACGTATTTCCTCTAAGGCAAGGAGACAAACCATTGAGTCACATTTAATATAATAAACCAATTTACACTAGAAAGAGCCTGTGATTACCTTATCCTGGACTGGATAACCAGGTCTAAGAGCAGCCTTGACCACAAAACCTCTGACCTCCAATGGGCAGCCCCGCCACCAGCCAAAAAATTATAATCTCCAAAGCTCCAAACCTCAATGGGCAAGGCTTTCAACTTTTCCATTATTCCCTCCTTCGCTACAGACCTGTTATTCCTTTCCGGTCTTTCTGTTTTTCCCTTCCACCACTTCCGTCTTCTCTTCAGTCCTCTCTAGTCTCCACACGCCTGCACAACTCTGCCCTAATGACCACTTTTCTGCTTCCTCTCTTCTCAGGTTTTTCCCTTCCTGCTGTCTTACCACTTTCTTCCATCTGGGTAGCTCTCATTTTTATCTTCCCTTCCAATGCTCTGAAAATGCAACTTATATATAGGTTGTGCCCCTCCTCACTCCAACGGGTTTCTGCCTAACAGTTTTCAACCGTCACTACCCAAACTGCCCAATGTTCAATCATTTCTTGACAGCTCACCATGTGAGGCTTGAGACCTCCACCTTTGGTGGCATTCCCCACACTCTCTGGTGGGCCAGGCCAAGAATTTACAATGATTAATGGCTCCCACAGATAATTTTGGCTCCATTGGTTATTACAGTATCCTCATAGTGAATTAGAAGAAACTGAAATTGTATATGTAGTTGTTATATTACATACATGATGAGACATCACTAACCCATTGTGACCTACTCACTGCGGTGACATCACAAACTCATTGTGATATCACATTGCCATTGTGCCACCATGATCACATTGTGACATCGCAAACCTATATGACCTCAGAAGCTTTGAAAGAAAGCATGGCCTTTGTGACATCACAGGCCATTAATCTACCCACATCATTTTGAGCTAATGACAATTGAGATCATACATGCCATTTTAACATCGCAAAAACTTTGTGACATCATTACCAGTGTAACATCACATTGTCATTATGACAATATCAGCCAATTGTGACACAATAAAACAATGACATCATAGCATTATGACATCACATGGTCATTGTGATGTCACAGATACATTGGAATGTTTATTCTGTGATTCCATTCTATTTCAAATGTGGCAGGTAGGTTGACATCAGAAAAATATTGTGACCACATAATCATTATGACATCACAATACCTTGATGACACAACATTGCCATTATGATATCACTAACCCACTGTGACATCACAAAACTGTCCTATTCTCATAATTTTTTTTGACTTGCTGCCAGTGTGATCTCTTTGGCATCACTGAGTTCATAAATTCTTTTACTCATACTTCAGGTATGACATATGATATCAGAAATCCACTGTGATATCATGACCACTGTGACATCACACTGCCAGATGTCATGAACACTGAGTCACATTGTGACATCACAAACCTGTTAAGACACATTACACTTGTGCCAACATATGCCTTTGGGTACATCATTATCCCTTATGAACTTATATATTCATTGTCAATTAGAGATCTGGCATGAGATTGTGACATCACCATCCCATTGTGAAATCACAAATCTATGTGACCTCATCACCTGTATGGATCACCAACTATTTGTGACTTCAAAGCAATACTATCTCATGTAATGGTAACATCACATTGCCAATAGGATATCTCTGTCCCATTGCATTTTCACCAACTTATTATGTCCTCATAATATTTTACAAAATTTATGGCCTTTCTGACTTCTAGCTCCTTATGTGAACTTGTATCTTCATTGTGCTCTAGTAGAATGAAATTGGATATGTAATGGTGATGTTACAAATTCATTGTGACATCACTATCCAAGTGTGACCTTATCACCACTGTGACATCACAAACCCATTGTGACATCAAATTGCCATAGTGATATCACGAACACCTTGTGATATCCCAAACCTGTTGTGATCTCTTAGCACCTTTGAAAAAGCTCATGGTGTTTGTAACACCACAGTCCCTTTGGGTAACCATATCCTCATTGTGAACAAAGGACAAGTGACATCTGACATGCCATTGTACCATTACAAACGCTTTGTGACATCATCCACAGGGTGAGATCACATTGTTGTTAGGATACCATCAGTCCATTGTGACATCCCAAAATGACAATGACATCATAGCATTATGACATCACATTTTCATTGTGAGGTCATAGAGACAATGTGATTGCCTATTCTGTGATTTCATTCTATCTCAAATGTGGTTTATAGGTTGATTTCAGCAACACATTTTGACCACATCACCATTGTGACATTGCAATCCCTTTGTGACCTCATATTGATATTGTGATATCATTAATGCAATGTAACATCACAAACCTGTCTTGTCTTCATAAATTTTGTAACAAGCGACTACCTTGACCTGGGCTGGATGCCCAGAGCTAATTGCAGCCTCAATCATGAACCCTCAGACCTCCAAAGAGCAGCCCAGCCATTAGTTAACTGGTCTTCAAACAACCAACCCCCAAAATAATCATCTCCAAAGCTCCACACTTCAATGGAAAAGGCTTTTTCCTTTCTCTTCATCCTCCTTCTCTACAGACCTGTCCTACCTTTCAGGTCTTTTCATTTTTTCCTTCCACCATTCCCTTCTTCTCTTTAGGTTGCTGTACTCTTGACAGGCCTTCCCTGCCCTGTCCAGGTGGCCAGTTGCCATCCTTCACCTCCTGTTCTTCCTCAATTTCCTCTCCTCCCAGGTCTTTACCCTCCAGCACTCTCATCACTTCTTTCCTTCCAGGCCTTTCCCCTTTTTCTTCCCCGTTCTGTTGCTCTGAACATGCACCCTACATGTAGGCTGTTCCCTGCCCCCACTAAAATATGTTTCCTGCATAATAGTTTTCAATCATCACTTCCCAAATGTCTATGCCCAATCACTTCTTGGCAGCTCACCATGTGGGGCTTAACATCCTATCTCTTCACCGACATGTACTGCCCACTCCAGCGGCATGCACCCCCCTCTCTGGTGGTCCAGACCAGGAGGTCATGATGACTATCTGTTCCCGTGGATTATAGGGACACTGCTGGTTATTACAGTGTCCTCATGGTGAACTAATAGTTACTGAAATTGGACAAATGTGATATTACAAACTCCTGATCTGACTAACCCACTGTGACCTCAAAACCACTGTGACATCATGAACCCATTGTGACATCACATTGCTATTTAGACACCAGGATCACATTGTGACATCCCCAATCTATTCTGACCTCTTATAACCTTTGAAAAAATCCAGAGCTTTGTGACATTAAGTGCATTTGTGTACCCAAATCCCTACTGTGAAATATTGACAAATGAGAATCAGACATGACATTTTTTGGGGTCATGAAGTGGGGCCTGAACTCTGGGCCTGGGTGCTGTCCCTCAGCTCTACAGATCAAGGCTAGCGCTCTACCACTTGAGCTCCAGCGCCACTTCTGGCTTTTTTCTTTTTGCTTATTTGGTGCTGAGGAATCGAACCCAGGGCCTCGAGCATGCAAGCCAATCGCTCTACCACTGAGCCAACTTCACAGACCCTCAGACATGACATTTTAACATGAAAAAGTTTATGAGGTCATCACAACTGTGAAATCACATTTTCGTTGTGATACCATCTGCTCATTGTGAAATCACAAAACTAAAATCTGATAAAAATATAATTTCTCATAGTCATTGTGATATCATTGACACATTATGAATGCCTTTTCTGTGATTTCATTCTACTTCAAGTGCGGCATATAGGTGGATATCATAAACAAATCATGAACTCATAACCATTGTGATATCACAATCCCTTTGCACATCACATTGCCATTGTGATATCACTAACACACCGTGGCATTACAAACCTATCCTGTCATCATAACTTATGTGACATACCTTTTCTTCCTCTTAATCTGTTGGCAACCTCATTAGATTTCACATATGACATTTGATATCACAAATTCCCAGTGACATCATGACCATGGTGACATCACACTGCCAGATGTCATAACCATTGTGTCAACTTCTGACATCACAAATCTTTTAGGGTTTCAATATGTGACAACACATATTTTTGGAGAAACCCCAGGCCCTTTGTGAACTCATACACTCATTGTACATTAAAGACAATTGAGAACCATCATGTCATTGTGACATGGCCAGGACATTGTGACATCACCAATCTTTTGTGAATTCATCACCAATGTGGCATCATCAAATATTTGTGACACCAAAACAATATTCTGACACAATGTAGTGAGTTGACATTGCCATGGTGATATCATTGTCCCACTGTTAATGACATCTGTCATTTTGATGTGACAATGGTTATGATGTCACCGTGGATTTCTGGTATCTCATGTCATACATAAGGTTGGAAACAAATTATGAGGGCAAAAAGTTCTAAGAGATCACAATTTCAGCAAGTCACAGAAGTTAGGCATATAGGAGAGGATTATGATGTCACATGGTATTAGTTATAACACGATGGCACTGTGATGTCACAATGTGATTATGATGTCAAAATGGTTATGTAGGCACAAAAATGTGTTTCTGATATCAACTCTCATGCCATATTTGAAATACAATGAAATCACCTAATAGGCATTCATAATGTGTCTATGATGTCACAATGACAATTGTTGTCATGATGCGATTATGTCATTGAGTTTGGTGATGTCACAATGAGCTGATGCTCTCATAATGAAAATGTGATGTCACACTGTTGAAGATGTCACAAACACTTTTTGATGTTATAATGGCATGTCTGATGTCAATTGTCATTAGTTAACGACAAGAATATGGGTACACAAAGAGACTGTAATGTTGAAAAGGACGTGATTTTTCAAAGGAGCGAAGAGGTCATAATAGATTTGAGATGTCACAATGGAATCATGATGTCACAATGACGATATTGTCACAATGGGTTTGTGATGTCGTTCTAATGATGATGTCAAAATGTGTTTGTGATGTCACAATGAGTTTGTAATATCACAATCATATTTCCAATTTCAATTGCTGCAAATTCACAAGGAGGATACTGTAATAATCAGCAGGGCCCCAATAATCTATAGGGCCCGATAATCAGCATGCCCCCATCTTGTAGCCAGCTGGAGAGGACAGGGCATTCTATGGGAGGGGCTCATCCAACTAAGTCTTGAGTTGTTAAGAAGTGATTGGGCTGTTGGGAGTTTGGGATGTGACAGTAGAAAACTGTTAACAATTGGATTGGCGAAGGGGAACAGACTTTATATATGCCGTTTGTTCAAAGTAATGGAAGGGGAGATAAAAATTGAAAAGTCCTGGAAAGAAGGAAGTGGTGTGATAGGAGAAGGGGAAAAACCTGGGAGGAGAGGAAGTTGAGGGAGAGCAGGAGGTAAAGGATGGCAACTGACGACCCAGGCAAAGCAGTTCAGGCATGTGGAGAGTAGAGAGGCCTGAAGAGAAGAAGGAACTGGTAGAAGGGAAAAAGGGAAAGACTTCAAAGGAAGTATAGGTCTGTAGCAAAGGAGAGACAAAAGGAAGGGGAAAAAAGGCTAGGCCTTTGATTTTTGGAGCTTTGGATATCATAATTTTGGGGGTTGGTGGTTTGGAGAACATTTATTTTATTAAATGAGTCTCAATGGATTCTCTTGAACAATAGAGGTCCGAATTTTTGGAGACCCCATGGAGATTAATCCTTTTGGATGGCATCAAGCCTTGGCCCCGTGGGAAAATCCCCATAGGTGAGAGTGTCAGCCTTCAGGGCCTCGAGTGTCTCCAGAGGACCAACGTCATATAGGTACCTCTAGGGGTGCGTCTGGGCAAGCTTGCCCGTCTGTTTGTGGGACCCCCTCTAGTGGTCATTTGTGGCTTTCTTGGGAAGCCATCTGGGAACTCCTTGAGAGGTCATGTGGGGATTCCTTGGGAAGACATCTGGAACTTCATCGAGAGTGCATCTGCAACTTCCTTGCGAAGCTATCTGAGACCTACCCTGGAGGTCATCTTGGGCCTTCTCCAGTAACCATCTTGGACTTTCTCCAGAGGTCATCTGGCGCTTCTTCAGGAGGCCACCTATGACCTTTTCAAAAGTAGTCATTGGGGATTCCTTAAGAGGAAAGTTAGAACGACGTCCTAAGGTCATGTGGAATTTCTTTGGGAGGTCATCTCGGGTTACATTGATGAAAAACCTGACTGTCTTCAGACATCATCTGGAACTTCCATGAGAAGCTATATAGGACCTTCTCTGGAAGTCATATGTCACTTTCTCAAGAGGGTTATCTGGAACCTTCTCGGAGTTCATATGTGGTCTCCTTGAGTGACCATCTGGGAGCTAATCAAGAGGTAATCTCAGCCTCATTGAGAGGACATGTGGGGCCTCCTTTGGAGGTCAACTGACACTTCCTTCAGAAGCCGTTTGGAATCTCCATGAGAGGTCATCTAGGGCCTCCGAGGGAGGATATATGTGACATCCTCCAGAAGTCATCTGCAGCATCCTCAAGAGGCAATCTGGGATGTTCTCTCTGTCATCTAGGATCTATGTAGAGGTCAAAGTTGAGTGGTGTGGGACATGTGGGTTAAGTGTCTGTGGCTATTGGTCTGTGTGTGTATGCTGATAGTTCTGTGTCCTGTATGCACCTCTGTTTACACCTTTTCTCAGGATGGGAGAATAGGCTTAAAGTTGTCATATCCAAAAAATATTCTCCCCCATGGTTACAGAATCCTTCAGAGGAAGATGCATTGATGTACTCTCTCTCCTATTCTTTGCCATCAGCACCTCTAATCTAAAATCCTCCGATACCAAAAGTGGTTACTTTTACCAGCCTGAGGTGGTACAACGTGGTATGTTACCCTTATTACCCTTGAGACAGGAACATGGAGGAGATGGTGGGCAGGCCCCCTTTCTAATATATTTTCCCTTTACAACTAGTGACCTGTTTAACTGGAAACAGAAAAATACATCCTTTTCAGAAAAAATGAATCCAGGAGCTCATTACCTCATTAGAGACAGTAATTTTCATACACAAGCACATCTGGGATGAGTGTCAGCAAATTTTACAGGTGTGTTTCACCTGGTAGAAAAGGGAGTGAATCCTGTTCAGTGACTTAAAGGTGGTCCTTGGACCACACAGTAGCCCCACTATTGAACCTGGCCATTTGGCGTTTTGTTTTTGGTAGTTAGTTGGAGATAAGAGTCTTAAAGGCTTTCCTGCTCTGGCCTTAAGCCTCTATCCTCCTAACTCAGCCTCCTAAGTAGCTAGGATGAAAAGCGTGATGCTCCAGCATTCAGCTCAAACCAAGGTTTCTTCATGTGCTGTGGAACCAGCACTGGAACCTTTCATCTTATATGACCTCCCCACACACTGGACCCTGGCACACTGTAACACGTTGTTGTATAAATGAATGAGCATCTGCATATTACAATACTACAGAGAAGTCACATACCATACAGGTAAGCATCCTGGGGGGGGGCAAAACTTGATGTACCTCTCCCAATTCTCCTTCTTCCCTCATCCCGCCCTCCTGGTGCCACCGCACTTAACTGTTTTGGCTTCAAGGATGTGAGCTAGGATGTACTCACTGGATTCTGTGGCCTCTCGGATGCCTATCTTCTCAAAGATCTCTGGCCAATGGCTGACCAGCTCTGTGGCAACCAATTTCCTACTCAAGTGAACAAGGTTGCCATGAGCTGAAGGCCTGGCTCAAGGGGCCTCCTCTCCACGCCCCAGTGCCAGCCAGTATGTTCTACCACATCTAGCCCCCAAGTTTCATGTTGCAGAGAAAGGATCCTCCAGGCGTCCCAGGTTTCTGAATCTCCCAGAGTCCAGTGCCGGTGCTGGGAATCATCTCTCTTCACAGCTGGCAGGCTAGGGATGGCGAGGTCACAATCTCTGCTCCCCACGACATCCTCAACTGTGATGGTCACCCTAGAGAGAGCCAGAGGAGAATCAACAGCTGCCGCATAAAAGCAGTCAAGGCACGATGTTCATAGCAAGAGACCATATGGCTGGGGAACTCTGCCTGTGCTGCTTTGAACGTCATTGTTTGGTGGCTGATGTGGTCTCTCTAATTTGACCCATAATCCCAGGTGTTAGTGGAAATTGCCAGCTTCAAGAAAAAACCCTGGAAAAGGTGGCATTTCAGTTGTCCCAGTCAAACTTAAAGGGTTCCAAAGTCAGCGGTCCCCTTTTCCTTTCAGACAGCCTACAGTAGGTTACAGAAACTTGCATCCAGAGAGCCTTGGCTTACTGCCACGGCCTGATACCGAGTAGGCTCCAGGAGGGGAAACATACTTGCCTACCACTGCCCAGCTGGAAACAGCCTAGGAGAAACACAGATTGGAGTCTGCAGGACTCTGGGGAAGACTGCCCACCGGTGCACTCTCCTGGGAGGGAACACACCACAAGTGAGGGCCTGGAGAACCCTTCCCAGATGCCCATGGACACCGTCAATGCCCTGGGTAAGTTTGCCCCCTCACCCTCGGTCGTGGTGAACCATCTATTATGTAACGACGTTCACCACTCCCCAGACCCTCCTAGCTTCACATTCCCTGTCCTACTCCCCCACATCTCATTTCCTAATTACGTTTTGTAGGCACATTCTCAATCCTTGAATATGCTCCAACTATACACACGAGAGCAGACTGTCTGGCTGGAAGAGTGCGGCTGTGGTCACACTTGTCTTACAAGCCTTCAGGCTGAAGACAGAATCACAGTTGTCCACTCTGGTCTGCGGTTCACATAGGCCTCCTAGAGGAGACCCATGCAGGCCCAGCAGCTACTGTGGGATACAGGACAGAGGGAAGAGATAGGTGGAAAGAAACATCTACCGAAACCTTCCTCCAAAGGAGCCATGAGACGGTGCAGGAGAAAACAAAAATTATGGCTAGACTCATACTTGGCATTGATGAAAAAAGAACAACAAACACACTCACACACATACACACAAATAAAATGCTTTTGCTCTTTTTAGACATGGTGACTTAAATATATTTTCATTTTTCTCATCTCCCTGCTCTCCCAACACACACACACATCCAGACTGTGGCAGAAGACTAATCCATGCACTACATGCAATTTGCCAAATGATCACTCGCCTGAGCACCATCAACTTGTATAAGGGAAAGATGATCTCTCTCTCTCTCTCTCTCTCTCTCTCTCTCTCTCTCTCTCTCTCTCTCTCTCTCTCTCTCTCTCTCTCTCTCTCTCTCTCTCTCTCTTTCTCTCTCTCTCACTCTCTCATGCACACACACACACACACACACACACACACACACACACACACACACACACACACAACAGACTCAGAGCAGTGCCTCTCCTGAGATTGTTGGTTCCTCCTCTGGGACAAGGTGCAAGCTGGAGCACAGGGGTTCCCTTGGCAGAACCAGGGGCTCGACCCAAGGAAGCACCTCTCTAATAATGCTGAACCACCCTGCCTCTCCCTTTCTCCAGGGCCAGACCCTTTCCCTTGGTAACAACCAGCCTTGACTCCCCATTCACCAAAACCCCAGGTGAAGATGCTGGGTGAAGTTGTCCCGAGATAGGTGGCTCCTCTGAGCCAGGACTGAAAACCAGCAGGAGGTCATAGTGCCCCAGAGGTGAGTCTGACCTGGGGTGGGGGCAGTGTTGGGGAAATGGATGGGATCATACAGACTCCATACACGGATGGACTCCCTACTTCCTGCCTAGATGAGTCTGGGTGACTTGGTGGATTCTTGGGAGGACTAGGAGACCAGATGAATCTGGAGCACAAGCAGATGCTGGCAGAGCTCGGAAATGTGATCACCCTGTGAGGACTGTTGACAGCTGGGATAGGGAGGGGGGTGGACAGGCCAAGTGTATGTGTGTCAGAAAAGGTGTGTTTCTCCCAGACATTCACCTTCTATCTGACCCCCAGTGCCCTCACCTCCCTAGTGGGCTCTTCTGGGACCCTCCTCAGGTAAAAAGGTGACCGAGCACAAAAGCCAAGGGCTCACACAGAAATGAGGGCTTATCTTCTGCATCGAACACCAACCACCCCCAGCAAAAAGGAAGAGACCCAAGAAGGCAGGTGAGGTGCTGCTCCCCACCTCTGACTAAAGCCACCAGGTTCCCACCAGGGAGAAGAAGGGTGCAGATATACAGCTGTGTGGCTCCAACTGCTCCAGGCCAGGGGCTCTGTGGCTCCGGCTTCTCACTCTTTCCTGCATCTTCCCGTTTCCTTGGACACTGGCCACTAGGGATGGGGGTGGGATCCCCGGGTCAACATCCACTCTCACCCTCCACCCGTGGGGCACATTTGTGGCAAGGACATGGTGGACTGTGGGGCACGGTGCAGGCGAGGGAAGACTGGAGAGGGGAGGCAGGAGGCATGGGTCCACATCAGGGGGGAAGAAGGGGAGTGGGAGGGTTCACAGGTTGTGGGCCCTTGGCAGCCACTTACCTGTGCTGATGGGAGAAGCTGTAGGCAGTGGCTCTGTGTGAATGAGGGCCTGGAGTCCAAGGACTGAGGGCTGGGACCAGGTCAGGGCTGAAAACCTGCCAGGGGTGCCCCATCCCTGTTGGGCGACTGTGAGAGACAACGCAGGTCCAAGCTGAAAGCGCTGTTTGAAATGCCATGCTGCTGGGGGTTGGGCAGGTGTTTCTGCGGAAACATAGAGGGGTGCACGAGGTCTCTGTTCCTCCTCCTCTTCCAAAGCTTCCCCTGCCTCAGCTTCCACCATCGCCTCTGTGCTCCCTACGCTGGGACCTCAGACTCAGGGCCGCCATGGCCACTGCATCTCCTCGTGGCTGCCCGTGGCAGTGTGCCTGCTGCGGCAGCTCTATGTCCTCTGTGCTCCCCACCAGGACCTGTGCAATGTTCCGGGAGGCCACCAGATGATGAAACTGCTTGCCCTTGTGCATGTGCTTGTTCTTTTCTCTGCGCTCTCTCTGACCCCACTCCTCTCCTGGGCCACATCACACCTGCCCCCTCCCCCAGTGCCTGCCCCCATGACCCTGGCCACTGCTTCCATCTCAGTGAGTCCTGGGCCTTGCCCCCTCCTTTCCTTGGCCATGTCCCCTCTTCTGCTAAGCCCCTCCCCCCACTCTTGGCTGCAAGCCCAGCCCTGATTGGGCCCTAAGTCTACCAGGCCATGGCAAATGCAGCCTCACCTCAGCTCAGCACTCCCCCCAAACCCCAGTCCCTTCCCAGGGGATTGATTCTCCCCTAGCCCCATTGCTGGAGGAGACTCCACACACCAAGCAGGTACACAGTTACCCTCGTGTGTGTGTGTGTGTGTGTGTGTGTGTGTGTGTGTGTGTGTGTGTGTGTGTTTGTGATTGTTGGGGATAACAACCTCTCAAGGACTCAGAACATAGCACCATTTGAGATGACTCAGCACACAGCACACTTCAAAAAAACAGCATAAAGCACCCTGTGTAAAAGATTCAGCACACAGCTCCCTTTGAAGGACTCAGCATATAGTACCTTGTATAGAGTACTCAGCACACAACACCCTTTGAAGGAGGGCATCCATAGCTCGCAGTATAAAGGACTCAGCACATGGCATGCTTTGAAAAACTCAGCATGTAGCACTCTTTGCCAGGGACTCAGTAAATAGGACCCTGAGTTAAGAGCACCCACAGCCCCCTTTGAAGGGCTGAGTATGTATCACCCTGTGTAAAACAGTGCACAGCACCCTTCGAATGACTCAGCACATAGCACAATTTTGAAGGACTCAGCACATACCATCCTGTGGAAGGACTCAGCACATACAACACTGTCAAAAGATTCACCACACAGCACCATTTGAAGGACAGTAGAGAACACCCTGTGTAAAAGACTCGGCACACAGCACTTGAAATATTCACCTCATCCCTCTTTTCTCAAAGGCTCAGCACATAGCAGCAGCCTTTGGGATGAATTAGCACACCACACCTTTTGAAGGACTCAGCATACAGTATGTTATGTAATGGACTCAGCACATAGCACCCTTTGGGATGACCCAGCAAACAGCACTTTTTGAGGACTCAGCTCAAAACTCCAATGTGGAAAAGCCCCAGCAAACAGCACCCTGTGAATGACTCAACACATAGCTGTATGTCACAAGGTCAGCTGTCATTAGAATTAGGGTGCTTTCTTCAATATCACCATTCTTCAGAAACACTTCACAAATCCTACTATTTTACTTTAGCCAACCTGTGTTTTATGGGGGAGAGTCAACGGGGGTCTTGAACTCAAAGCTTGGGGTCCCTTTCCCTGAGCTCTTTGGTTCAATGCTAGAATGTTTTGGGGGGTTGTTCTTTGACAGGTCTTATGGTGATTAGGAAGGGAAGGCCAAGTTGGGGTGTCTGTGGGCAAAGGCTCTTAGCTCGGTCTGGAACTGACCTGTCCTTTCTTTGTGCCCCTGGGTGCTGGGCCTCCTGGAGCTCTCTTGGCCTAGTGATTACAGACCTGCTCTGACATTAGCACTCAGGATGAACAAAATTCAGCTTGGACCTGGTCACTTCCCAAAATTGAACTCTAGAGGACAATAGCATGGGGATGCATATCCCGCATCTGGCTGCTAGGGGGCAGGGGTTGCCCACCATAGGATTGTACCTGTGAGTTGTGTTTACTCTTGCTTCCCTGGGGCCCCCATCATGCTTCCAAGCCACCCTGGACAGGAAAGTCCTTGAGACTCTTACAATTAACCATCAAAAGGCAAGTAGGGCTATGGCTCAAGTCGCAGAACATTAGCCTTGAGCAAGAAAACTCAGGGATGGAGCCTAGGCCCTGAGTTCACACACACACACACACACACACACACACACACACACACACACACACACACACACACACACACACACACCACATGCATGCAAAATGAGAGATTTCTACACTGCATTCTTAGGGTATTTTCTACCTATTCCCCACTAAGCCTGATGGCTGTTGACCTAGGTGTTTGATGCATACACCACCACCTGGCATCTTTAATTTTGGGGAACAGAATGGCTAGAAGGTCAGCCTTCCCCCATCCCAGCTCCTTGATTGGGTCATTGTCTATCCAGGCCCTTTGGGGCTCCTTTTACAGGCTCTCCAAGATTCCTTCCAAAGGCCTCACATGCTGGGCACTGGTGGCTCATACCTGCCATCCTAGATAGTCAGGAAGCTAAGATATGGAGGATCATGGTGCCAAGCCAGCTTGAGCATGAAAGTGTGTGCGACTCTTATACTCGATGAATCATCATAAAACAAGAAGTGTCCCTGTGGATCAAGTGGTAGAGTGCCAGCCTTGACAAAAAGAGCTCAGGGACAGTGCTCATGGACAACAACAAAAAGGAGAGGCATTGCATGTTAACTTTGGGATTGGTATGTGTCAAATATAACTGGAATTTTCAAGTGCTCCAAGACAAAGATGTATCTTCTTTAGTCCTGTGCTTCTCCATCTTGTCTCACACCCTGGCCTTGGCCATGTTTTGGGTCAGCATGGCTCTGGCTTGATGGGAGGGCTCCAAGGAGGAAGATCCCAGAGCAATCACCCTGCCTCGTTCCACCCTTCTCACCCTGCTGCTTCTGCTCTTTGCCATAGACCTTCTTCCTGGAATCCATCCATGAGGTCATCACTGCCAACATTGTGGTGATTGGTGGGTCCAGCCTACCTCAGGACAGTCAGAGGTGGAAATCAGTTGGGATTAGGAGCTTCTACCCTGTGTGTGGGCTGAAGTCAGGGCTGACCTTTATTTCATCCTGAGCCTTGAAGTGGTGGAGAGATAGTGTAGACTTCACATTGAGTCAGGTAAGATTGGAATCTAGAGGACCCCTTTGTGAAGTAGGCTGTGGGGCTCATGGGGCCACTGTTCGTGCTACTCCTCTCTCGGGACTCACTTTTCTCTCTCTCATCTCTAAATGTTAGAATAGAAAGTTCAACTAAGTGGATCATAGAGGGGGCAAAGGAGTATTTCTGTGCAAACCATACTTGTGCTTCATATGTCTCAGTGGTAGAGTGCTTGCCTTGCATGCACGAAGCCCTGGGTTCGATTCCTCAGCACCACATAAGCAGAAAAAGCCAGAAGTGGTGCTGTGGCTCAAGTGGTAGGACGTTAACCCTGAGCTGAAGAGCTGAGGGACAGCATCCAGGCCCAGAGTTCAGGCCCCACGACCAGCAAAAAAAGAAAAAAAGAAAAAAAAGAAAAAAGAAAGTTCAACTAAGTGGATCATAGAGGGGTAGAGGAACATTTCTGTATGAACCATACTTGTGCTTCATATTCATCCTAACCCCTTCTTCCTATTTATCTGAGGAATGGCCATATGGGTTTTTTTTTGGGGGGGGAGGAATCATCCTAGCTGAGAATGTGGCTCAGTGGCAGGTGGTCACCTAGCATGACTGACACCCTGGGTTCAATTCCATACAGAAAATGCTGGAAGCGGAGGTGGGATTCAACTGGTAGAGTGGCAGCCTTGACCAAAAGAGCACAGGGACAGTGGCCAGGCCCTGAGTTCAACGCCCAGGACTGGAAGAACGAATCTTTGTTGGAGGTTTTTCTTCCCTTTGAAAACAATTAATTGTTTGTGATAAGCATAATATGGGTCTCTTCCCTGGCCACCAATGGGCCATTAGATGTCCCTTGAATATGGGCTGCATCCCAGCAGCCTCTGCCCTACCTGACCCAGAGTTTATCCATCCCATCTTGTGGCAGATGGAGGCCTGAGAGAAGACCACCTGGCCACCTACTTCTGCTGGCTGCCAAGGCTTTTGAAAGTCAGTATGTCATATAGAGAGTCATCATCCAGATCAGCCTACAGAAGAAAGGGAGGGAGCACTCCTTGCCCGAACCTGTGAGCTGCAGGCCACTCTGGATGTGGGGCATCTGCTGCAGGACATGCTCCTTGGGGGAGTTATCTACGGGGTCTGGAACTCTGACCTCTTCTCTGGCAGTTTCCAAGGTGTCTTAAAGTTGCAATTCTTCAAAACCTTTCTGCTCCTCCCTCATTTCGTCCACCTCAGAGCCTGAGGCATTTGTATCAGTGGTGGTGGCAGGGGGTTGGAGCCTGCTGTCCGTGCCTTCCCCTGCGAGGAGCAACAGCAGCTCCTGCAGCTCTCTCTTCTCCATCTTCTCCTGAGAGAGCCAGCACATACGCTCGGCTTTCTCCCAACACAGCTCATCCCGGACGAATGTCTGCTCTTTACACCCCATGAGGGACTCCTCGACAGTGCGGATGTGTGCCAACATCTTGTTGTATCGATGGTGGAGCTTATCTGCTGGACTATGGAAGTCCACCTCATCATGCAGGTCATGGACAAAGCAGATTTTCTTCTTGGATGCCCACGTGTCCCACTTCCTATCCCTATGCCTGCTGTGGCAGCTCATGGAGCGGGGGGCCTGTGGCTCCAGCTCTGTCTGGCACTGTGCTGCTGTCCGGCACCTGTGGCAGGGCCACCGCTCCTGCAGCAGGAGTTTCCCCCTGTGGATCTCAGCCTCTGAGAGCGCTCGCAGAGCCACATCCCTCTCAGTCTTGGGGATGTCTCCAGCATCTGCTTGGTCACGTCTGGTGGAGTTACCTCTTCACCTTTTGCTTCTCCATGGCTCATGCCTTTCACTTACCCAGGGAAAGCCAGGAAGCTCAACTGGGCCTGCAGGCACTTCTCCTGTGCTCTGGTGGCTTCCAGGCACTTAAACGTGTCCTGCCACTTTGGGGGCACCACCTGGTCCCCCCAGTTGGTTGGGTCTTTCACTTGCTTCAGCTGCTCCAGCAGCTGGGTCTGCTTCTGCAGGTGCTGCTGCATGGCTTCCTTCTCAGAGTTTAGCCGCTAATTGGAGGCAATGTGCTTCTGACAGGTGGCTCTGAGCTCCCTCCTGCAGCTGGGCCAGGGACTGCTCCTGCAGCTCCTGCAGCTCCCAAGCCACATCTCTCTCTCTCTCTCTCTCTCTCTCTCTCTCTCTCTCTCTCTCTCTCTCTCTCTCTCTCTCTCTCTCTCTCTCTCTCTCTCTCTCTCTCTCTCTCTCTCTCTCTCTCTCTCTCTTGGACACCTCTTTCCATTCCTCTATCTTCTCCTCTAAGTGATCTTGCTGTTCCCACAGATATTCCTTCACCTGCTGCTCTGAGTCCAGGATGCTGGTGAGCTCCTCCTTTCCACCACTCACCCTGTGGAGAGCATCCCACAGCAGGGCCAGCTATTCCTCTGGCTATGGGTCACACACACATGCGCATCATGGGGGGGTCTCAGGGATCTCCTGCTGAAACGTGGCCTTCTCCTCCAGTCTCTGTAGTTGTTTCCACGGCTCAGCGTTCTAGAGACAGAGCCTTTGGTTTTCTGTGACCTGGATGTGACCTTGTTCCTCCAGGTATTTCAACTCCATCTGTGTGTGGTAGGCCTAGGCCTGCAACTGCTGCTCAGACTGTGTTGGCTCTATCAGCTTCCTTCTCAGTTCCCCTAGCTCATTCTCTAGGTCCAGCACCTGCCTCTCCCTTTGCTCCTTCTCCTCTGTCAGTTGGTTCAACTGGTAAGTCAGCCACTGAGCCTCCTCCTTCCATGAGGAACTCTCAATGCACAGATCCTCTGTGAAGGTGTCTCTCTCCAGATTTTCTGAGGTCACCATACAGCTCAGGTTGTCCAGTAGTCTCTTCAGTACCACCTGCCCCACCAGCACTTGTTGGAACTTGCAGATCCTTTTCTTCCGGTTACTCTTCTGTGCCCAGAGTCCTTCCAGATTCTCCTGCAACACTGTGTTCACTTGCTCCAGGTCATTGATGCTTCTGGTCTTTTCCTTGAGCTGACGTGTCACATCATTCAGCTGTTCGAAGAACATTTCAGTCTCCTTCTGTACAGCAGTGACTGCAGAAGTGGCCATCTCCACCTCCGCCATTTGCCACTCTGTAGCCTGCAGGTGGCAGGTGAGAGCTTCTTGCTCCATTTTTTGTCATTGGGCACCTGCTTCACTTAGGCCGTTGCAGATTATAAATCACTTTCTGCAGAAACCAACCTCTGTATGGGTGGCTTATGGATCTCTAGCTCTGTTTTTGGTTCTTCGTGCACCTCAGCTATCTTGTCCCTCTCTTTCTCCATTCGATCCTGCAGGTCTGTCTTTTCCTGCTTCAGTGGTTGGATCTTGGCACAGAGTGCCTGGTTTTCCTCTTTTGCTGCAGTCCAGGGTGGGCACCATTTGTCGCTAGCAAATTTGCAGATCCTTGGTGGTACCGTAACACTATATATTCTTGACACTGTTGGCTTTGACAGTGTTCAAAGGCAGGGGAGGCCCCCAGTCAGCATCACCTTTGGCTGGACCCTCTGTTGAATCACCCTCCCCAGTTGTGTTTGTCTTGGGGATCCCTCACTTTTTCGTGTTCTGTGTTTTCTTGAATGTTACAGGTCTAATGGAAGTATTCTTCTGCCAGTGTTCTGGCAGTAGTTTCTTGCCTTCAGTTCTCTGATGGAGTCTTGTTGTTTCAGACATCTGAGAACTGGAATGTGAAAGATGGGCTGGCCACATTCCCAGGCTCTGGGAAATCCTCTATTCTCCCACTCACTGACAAGCACATCAATTTCCTACTCTACTCCAAAGTTGCCTCAAGTGTCTAGCTCACCACTCAGCCACCTCTACCTTCCTCAACTGCTGGTGGTGGTGTCAACCAACAGAGGGAATCTTGATGCTTGGCAGCATGGAATGTGGGGTGGCCACCATTTTTGTATCCATTGGTCAGAAAGAACAATGAAAGAATGGGATGTGACTGGAATCCTGTGATGAAGGCAGCATGGTCAGAGTCAAGATGACAGAGGCTCCCCCAGCCCCTTTCCCAGGGAACTCACTCCAATGCAGTTGGGGACAAGAGGATGACTTGCTTTACTGGATGGCTGAACAGATTGTTGTGTATGTCTGTTTGTTGCCAGTCCCAGACCTTGAACTCAGGATCTGGCCAGAGTCTGTGAGCTGCCTTTGTTCAAGGCTAGCCCTCTACCACAAGAGCTACACGGCTCTACTTTTGTCTTTTTTGGCACTGAAGTTGGACAGGGGTCTCAAAGACTTTCCTGCCTAGGGTGAATTTGACCATGGTCCTCCCATAACGGCCTTGTAAGTATCAAAGAGGACTGGTGAGAGCCACTGGTACCTGCCTAATCATTAATCTTGCTGGATGGACAAGTGAGTTCCCTAGCCACAGGGTAAAATGGTGGAAGCTGGAGCCCACAGATCAAATCCTGGTCCTGCCACCTCCAAATGGCAGGAGATCCATAGAAACTCATTACTATCTATATGAATACCAATGGATTGTTATGTATGTTATGACTGAATGGACAGTTCTTGAATGATTCTAGGAAAAAATTACATACAATTATAGTAAAGGACATTGATCGATCTTAATCAATACATTATATAGCATTTAAACAATCACATTTATTAACTGTAGGCAGAATGAAATACCTAAGAATTGGGCATAACATAGTATAAAGTTGCCTTTTTTCTGACAGGACTGGGATTGGAAATCTTGGTCTGGGTAACTCTGTTGCACAGTGTGGAAAGGGGAAGCTGGCCTTCTTTAAGTAAAGAAATTCATGTGTGCTCCTTAGGTCTGAAATCGATCCCCAGCACTAGAAAACATCCTATTCATGTTCATTTTAAATATATGATTTATATTTATATACATATGTTGACTCCATATTGCGTTCAGTGTAGTTATTCATTTTATTTTTTGTTTCATTCATGTGATGACTTTATTTTATTCACTATTATGGCACATAGAACATTAATTACATGATTAAATAGGATATAGGTCTGCATATGTATTCCACTTATACCTGACACCCAGGACTTTCACAGAAAAAGAAACAAGTGTCACCATCAGCTTCTTACTCCACGTTCATTGTTTGGGAGTGCTGGCATTTGAACTCATGGCCTACAGGGCCAAATTCATGAATGAGTGAGGGTCAGCATGCCATCATGGGGCAAATTGAGCTGATAGGCAGTTCCTAGGACCTTAGATCGAAACCCAGGGGTTGAGAAAATAAGAACAGATTGACACACAGAAAGTGGTACCCTAATAAATATATGTGTTTATAGAGTGCCAGAGATGTCTATACATTATTCAGTTACATAGACTACATTTCTTGGCCATTTATTATGCCTCCATGTAATTAATGTTATTATTTTCATCCTTAATAAACTATTAAGTAAATCCGTGTCCTGAAATTATTGTATCCTTCTGAAAAACAGTATTCTTTTAATGCTTCATAAGGTATTAAATAAAATCACTCAGCTGACTGAAATCATGAAGTCTAATTTTATATGAGTATCGCTCATGAACAACTCATTGCTCATGACATTGATAACATTCCATCGTTATTCCTGTGGATGAAAACGAGTCTCTTAGGATCTCCCAACATCTGGAAGTGGCATAACTTGGATTTGAACTGTAGGCCTATGTTGCCATGCAGAACTATGGATTCCCCAATAGCCCGCAATTTAAAAAAAATTATTTAGCTCCCTGGTTTGCAATTCATGCCATTTTTTTCTGCCAGGCCTGGGATTGAACTCAAGGTCTGGGTAAATATGCAGCACTGTGAGGGAAGGGAATCTGACAATGCTTGAAGACAAGAAACTCAGGCCTGTTCCCTAGGCCTGAATTCAAGCCTCAGGACTGGAAAAAATACTCCTTATATCCATTTTAAAGATAGGATTTATACTTCCATACAGATATTCAGTCTATATTGTGTTTGGTGTGGTTATTCATTTTATTTCTTGTTTTATTCATTTATTTACCAATTATTTTATTGACTCTGATGATACCTCTACATTTATAACATTGTTTACATCCTATCACATAGCATCCAGATTTGTAGATATGTTCTCCATCATGCCTGACACCAATGACTCTTTCAGGAAAGGAAAACATGTGTCACACTCAGCTTCTTTTTTTTTTTAATTTAATTTTATTTTATTTGAGAACATACTGTACAGAGGGGTTACAATTACATGGGCAGGATAATGCATACATTTCTTACCAAGCATTGCAGCCTCCTCCTTTGTTTACCCTTCACCTCCCTTCCCAGCCTCCCCCCTCCCCCCACCCAATTATACCCCCCTCCCCCTCACACCGACATTGTAAAGCTGGTTTTGACATGACATTTTGTACTTCTCATTGTTGCAACAGGTCCACCTGAATCCTTAAACGACTTGTTTGTCCCCATATCCTCCACATGTTATACTGACATCAAATATAGTGAAAGCGGGGGTTACACTGTGGGGGAGGGACATACAAAGCAACAAAGAAATAATCTTATAAAGGCATTAGAAACACATGCATGAAAGAAACGAAAACATTAAAATACATATTTAAGGGTTCATTTTCCTAACATCACATTATCTGACCTTTTCCACTTGACTCAAACCTATACTAGATATTGCAAATAAGGGAAACCATGGGACCTATGCTTCTTTGGGCCTGGCTTACTTCACTTAATATAATTTTTTCCAAACTTTTCCATTACCTAACAAATGGGGGAAATGTCATTCTTTCTGATGGAGGCATAGAATTCCATTGTGTATATATACCATATTTTCTTGATCCACTCATCTACTGAGGAGCTTCTGGGTTGGTTCCATATTTTAGCTATGGTAAATAATGCTGTAATAAACATAGTTGTGCTGGTAGCTTTAGTGTGGTCTTGTTTGTAAACATTTGGGTAAATGCCCAAAAGTGGGATTGCTGGATCATAGGGGAGATCTATGTGAAGTCTTTTGAGGAACCTCCATACTGCTTTCCAAAGTGGTTGAACAAGTTTACATTCCCACCAACAACGAAAGGTTCCTTTCTGTCCACATCCCCTCCAGCATCTGTTGTTGTTAGAGTTCTTGATTTTTGCTGTTCTAACTGGAGTGAGGTGATATCTCAATGTTGTTTTGATTTGCATTTCTTTTATGGCTAGGGATGTTGAACATTTCTTCATGTGTCTATTGGCCATCCTTCTTTCTTCTTCAGAGAAGCTTCTCTTTAAGACTTTCGCCCACTTATTTATTGGGCAGTTGTTTCTTTGAGGATTTGTTGTTGGGTGGTTTAATTTTTTGAGTTCCAAGTATATTTTAGATATGAGACCCTTGTCCGTTGTATGGCTAGTAAAGATCTTCTCCCAATCGGTGGGCTTTCTATTGATCTTGCTAGCTATGTCATTTGTCCTGCAGAAGCTCTGCAATCTTATGCAATCCCATTTGTCCAACCTTTCTTTGATTTGTTGTGCTTCCGGGTCTCTATTCAGAAAATTTCGGCCTGAGCCAAGGAGACCTAGGGTTTCTCCTATTCCATCCTGTAATGTTTTCAGAGTGTCTGCTTTGAGTTCAAGGTCTTTGATCCATTTGCAGTTGATTCTGGTGCAGGGTGATATATAAGGATCTAGCTTTAGTTTTCTACATGTAGTTAACCAATTTTGCCAGCACCATTTAATGAAGGGGCTGTCTTTCTTCCATTCTATTGTTTTAGCTTCCTTATCGAAGATTTGATAGCTATAGGACTGTAGGTTCATTTCTGGGTTTTCAATTCTATTCCATTGGTCCTGAGGTCTGTTCTTATGCCAATACCAAGCTGTTTTGATTACTATGGCTTTATAGTAGAGTTATCAATTTGGTATTGATATTCCTCCAGCAGTGTTCTTTCCGTTGAGGAGCGTTTTTGCTATTCGGGGTCTTTTATTGTTCCATATGAATTTTTGGATTGCCTCTTCTATTTCCTTGAAGAATGAGGGTGGAATTTTGATAGGTATCGCGTTGAATTTGTAGATAGCCTTGGGAAGTATTGCCATTTTCACGATGTTAATCTTGCGAATCCAGGAGCATGGGAGGTTTTGCATTTTTAAGTTCTGTGTTGATTTCCTTTTTCAAGATTTTAAAGTTTTCATCATAGAGGTCCTTCACTTCTTTGGTTAAGTTAATTCCTAGGTATTTTATTTTTTGTGGGGCTATTACAAATGGAGTTGCTTTCCTAATTTCAGTCACACTTTTCTCATTGTTGGCATACAGAAAAGCCATTGATTTTGGGGGGTTAATTTTATAAACTGAAACTTTGCCAAAGTTTGAAATCAGCTTAAGTACTTTGGGAGTGGAGTCTATGGGACTCTTTAAATACAAGATCATATCATCTGCAAAGAGGGAGAGTTTTATTTCTTCTTTCCCTATTTGGATCCCCTTTATGTCTGCATCTTGTCTTATTGCTGTAGCTAGGCATTCTAATACTAGAATGATGGGAATTGGAGAGAGTGGGCATCCTTGTCTTGTTCCTGAGTTAAGAGGAAATGGCTTTAGTTTTTCACCATTGAGTATAATGCTGGCTGTAGGTTTGTCTTATACAGCCTTTATTGTATTGAGGAATGTTCCATGGATTCCTAATTTTTCAAAACCTTCATCATAAAGGGGTGTTGGATCTTGTCGAATGCTTTTTCTGCATCTATTGAGATAACCATGTGGTCCTTATTCTTGCTCCTGTTGATGTGATGAAAAATATTAATTGATTTGCGTATATTGAACCAGCTTTGCATCCCTGAAATGAATCCTGTTTGATCATGGTGTATGATTTTTTGGATGAATTGTTGAAGTAGATTGGCCAAAATTTTGTTGAGAAGTTTTGCATCAAGGTTCATCAAAGAAATGGGTCTATAGTTCTCTTTCTTTGATGAGTCCCTGCCTGGTTTTGGGATGAGGGTTATGATGGCTTCATAGAATGTGTTCCTTTGTGAGCTTTCTCTTTTAATTTCATTGAAGAGTTGGAGGAGTATTGGTGTGAGCTCTGCTTTGAAGGCCTTGTAAAATTCCGCTGTAAAACCATCTGGTCCTGGACTTTTCTTAGCTGGGAGGTCTCTTATTGCTGTTTCTATTTCAATGCTTGATATGGGCTTGTTAAGCTGGTTTAACTCATCTTGGTTTAGTTCTGACATGTCAATATTTGCTAGGAAAAGGTCCATTTCTGTCAAGTTCTCAAACTGATTAGCATAAAGTTTTGAGAAGTATTCCCTTATAATATTCTGAATCTTGGTTGTTTCCGTGGTGATGTTTCCATTCTCATCTCTGAGTTTATTAATTTGGGTGTGTTCTCTCCTTTTTCTGATAAGGTTTGCTAAGGGTCTGTCAATTTTGTTAAGTTTTTCGAAGAACCAACTCTTTGTTTTGTTGATTCTCTCTATAGTATTTTTGGATTCTAATTCATTTAATTCTGATTTAATTTTGATTATTTCTTTCTGTCTACTCGATTGGGGTTTATCTTGCTGCTCTTTTTCAAGGAGGTTTAGATGTGTCATTAAATTGTTAGTTTCAGATCTCTCCAATTTGTTGATGTAGGAGCTCAGAGCTATAAACTTGCCTCTGAGTACTGCCTTTGCTGTGTCCCAGAGGAGCTGGTAATTTGTGTGTTCATTTTTGTTGAATGGCATGAACATTTGAATTTCCTTTCTAATCTCTTCCATGAGCCACTCATGATTCAGCAGTGTGTTGTTCAGCGTCCATTTAATACCGGACTTTCTTTGGTGGCTTTTGGTGTTGAGATCTAATTTTATTCCCTTGTGGTCCGAGAGAATGCAAGGTATAACTTCAATGTTTCTGAATTTAGACAAGTTTGCCTTGTGTCCTAAAATGTGGTCTATTTTAGAAAATGTTCCATGTGCTGCTGAGGAGAACGTGTATTCTGATGCTGCTGGGTGAAATGTTCGGTAAATGTCTGTTAAGTCTAGTTGATCTATGCAGCTGTTAAGATCTGCGGTTTCTCTGTTGAGTTTTTGCCAAGTTGATCTATCTAGTGAGGAGAGTCGTGTGTTAAAATCCCCAACAATTAATGTCTTTGTATCTATATGGGATTTGATGGAAAGTAGGCTTTCTTTGATAAATTTGGGTGCTCCATTGTTTGGCGAA
The DNA here is from genome assembly GCF_024711535.1 of Dipodomys merriami. Lineage (NCBI taxonomy): Eukaryota > Metazoa > Chordata > Mammalia > Rodentia > Heteromyidae > Dipodomys > Dipodomys merriami. The sequence goes on along the minus strand of NW_027202610.1, from coordinate 20,937 downwards.
TAGATATTTAGAATTGTAATATCCTCCTGAAGGAGAGATCCTTTAATTAGTATGTAGCGACCTTCTGTATCTCTTCTCACGAATTTTAATTTGAAGTCTATTTTATCTGATAATAGGATTGCAACTCCCGCCTGTTTATGAGAGCCGTTTGCTTGGTAGATTTTGTTCCAGCCTTTAACATTGAAAATGTGTTTGTTTTTATGGGTAAGATGTGACTCCTGCAGGCAGCAGATAGAAGGGTCTTGTTTTTTAATCCAACTAGACAGTCTATGTCGCTTAATTGGAGAGTTCAGTCCGTTAACGTTAAGAGATAGGACTGAGAGTTATTTGGGAGTTCCTGCCATGTTATCCACCTTCTTGGGGGCTGCGAAAACTGGGTTCTTCCTATGATTCTTGGATTCTCAGTTTGGGTGCAGTTTCTTGGCCTTTGTTGTGGTCTTGTTGATTTTCTATGTGTAGGACATCTTTAAGAATCTTTTGAAGGGCTGGTTAGGTGGAGATGTATTGTTTCAGTTTTTCTTTGCTATGGAAGGTTTTTATTTGGCCTTCAGTTATGAAGGAGAGTTTAGCTGGGTACAGTATTCTTGGTTGATAGTTGTTTGTTTTTAGGGCATGGCATACGTCATTCCAGGCTCTTCTTGCTTTGATTGTCTCTGCTGAGAAATCTGAGGTGATTCTAATTGGTTTTCCTTTATAGGTGATTACCCTTTTCTCCCTGACAGCTTTAAGGATCTTTTCCTTGTTCTGAGTTGATCCTGTGTGGATTATAATGTGAAGGTGGGATGTCCTATTCTGGTCTGGTCTATTTGGGGTTCTAAAAGCTTCTTGTATCTGAATAGGCCTATCTTTTTGTATGTTTGGGAAGTTCTCTGCTAGGATCCTGTTAAACAAATTTCCTAGACCATTAACTTCTGTTTCTAGGTGCTCCTCTACACCCATTATCCTTAGATTGGGCCTTCTGATGGTGTCTTCCAGGTGTTGGATAGACCTATCATATTTCTTGGACTTGTCTTGGATGGTTGTACGTTCTTTCTCTATAATATCTAGGCTGTCTTCAATCCCTGAGATTCGATCTTCTGCATGGTTTAACCTGCTGTCAAGACTCTCTACTTTGTTTTTTATCTCTTTTCCTTCTAATTGGTCAACTTTGATGGCTTCAAGTTCTTTGTTGAAGCTCTGTTTTAGGTCTTGTATGAATTTCTTTACTTCCTTAATTTGGTGTTCAGTGTTTGTTCTCAAATCACTTAGTTGATTGGTTATGGTTTCTTTGGACTCCCATTCCTTCTGTTGGGTTCCATTCAGCATTCCCTTTGTGGTCTCCCTGACTTCCTTCAGCTCTTTGTTAATGGATTCCATGAATGCCTTTAGTGATCTTTGTGTATTCTCTACCTGGTCTCTCAATTCCTGAATTACTCTTTGATTAGTTTCCTCCCGTCTGTGGGATTCCTGCAGTTCTCTTTTTCCCGTTCGTGGGATTCCTGCAGTTCTCTTTGAGTGTTCTCTGCCTGCTCACGCCATTCCTCCGTTTCTCTTTGAGTATTCTCAAGTTGTTCACACAAATCCTGTATCAGTTTTTGAGTAGCTTCCTCAAGCTTATGATATTCCTGTATAAACTTCTGGGATGCCTCCTCTCTCTCCCTATCACGCTCATACAGAGTCCTTTGTACATTGTCAAACTTCTCATTTATCATGTTTGCTAGTAGTGTTTGTAGAGCTATTTGGGAACTCTCCTCTGGATTATTCTTTATCTGTTCTAATCCCTGATTATCAAGGTTGGGAATTGAGATACCCGAATTTGCCATTTTTCTTGTGTTTTTCCGGCTTACTCTGCCCATTTGAGATGAACATTGCACCAGTTTTGTGCTAGAACACTATCTTAAGGCAACCATCAACCAACGTTTGCGTTTGTACAGTCAATAGTCTACAGATACAATCTAGTTCAACAGATACATCTATTCAACATCAAACAACTATATGTTAAAGGACTTCGAACCGCAGAAAAGAATTTGGAAAACCAGAAATTATTAGGATTAGGGAGAGATGTGGGTAAAAAATAGGAATAGATTGGTGTGGGGAGGCACAGGGAGAGTTAACTATGTCCTAATCCCAATGCAGGAAATGGGTTGGGTAGGATGCAAGTAGAGTGAGAGAGAATAAGAAGAGACGGAAAGGGGAATGAAAAGAGACCAGAAAAAAAAATAGAAACGTAAAAATTAATGTTATTATAGAGATTAAAAGACCGTCTATTTAGAGAGGAATGTGAATATGTTCAGAGAAGGGGAGGGACATAGAGGAGATGTGAAAAGCTTTAAGGATGGGAACGGGAGAAGAAAAGATCAGAAGTTCAGTAGAGCTAGATAAAAAACAAAAAGATAATTAAGAAAGGAAGAAAAAGAGAAAGAAGACAAGAAAAGAAAGGAAAACGCTCATTCACATATTCCTAAAATAAAAATTATAAGATGAGAAAAAAAAAAGTTACTGGAAAACAATTATTTTTTCAGAAGAGGCAAAAATTAAAGATTAATAAAAGTTTTAGAAGGGAAATATATATATATATGGTAACAAAATACAAAAAACAAACAAAAAAAAAAAGAAGAAAAAGAAAAAAAAAGTATTTTGATTTTTTTGGGGGGGGAGGGTAAGGGTGGGAAGAATCCTGTATCTCCCTTTTGTCTGTAACCAGTCTCTTGTTGGAGTCTCTGGTCAGCTTGAGGTCCTGTGGCTTGATTGGTTTCTTAAGTCGGTTGGTTGGAAGAGGTAGAAAAATGCTCTGCTTTACCCAAGATTTTGAGATCCCCCTCTCAGGTTAGTTTTCTGGGAGGGTGATCTGCTTTGAGAATCACAAAAGAGGGGGATGTGGTGATGAGGCTAGGTTCTGGGTAGAGTTGGGGCCTGTCAACAAACAGTAGCTTTTCCCTGGGGCTATTTTGTGATAAAGCTCACAGCGCCCAGCCTGGAGCCATTCTCAGGGTTTCTATTTTTCAATTGATTGTGGTGGCTGCTAGAGGGAGGGACTGCCTCTGGCTCTGGTTAGCCAGTGAGGCAAGCCACTCCAATGGCTGGCGCCTGAGCTGGGTGACTTTTCCCTGGATGGAGCTGAGTCTGGCAGGTCACTTCGCCGTTAAGTTCTTGTGACCTGCTAAATGACTCGTTTTATTCTAATTCCTGAGCTGGAGCTAGCAGCTCCTCCGAACTTTGTCGGTATCCAAGATGGAGATCACCGGTGCTGGGGGGGAGGCGTGGCCTTCCCTCCTCTGCTCCCTGAGAAGGAGTGAGGATGTCGGGCTGGTACTCACGCCGAGTCTTGGATCCTGGGTCGTCTCTGGTCTGCAAACAGCAGGATGAAGATGTTTGCTCCTTGTTGGTTCTTGTTGGTGTTGAGTAGAATCCGCTCATCCGCTGTGTCTGGCTCCTTCGTCCCGGACTCTCTGTGTCTCAGGTATGACCCCGCGGTGGTGGTTGCCGCCGCGACCCTGCCGCCGCAGCGGCAGCTGATGTGTTTCCTTGGCTTTCCCTCTCTTGACTAACTCTCTGTCCTGTGATGGCACACTTGGTGTGATTCTCTGGCTTAGGACTGTTCACTGGAACTCTATAACTGCTTTCTATGTGAGAGCTTGTTCAGATTCCAGCTTCTCCTCCGCCATCTTCCCGGAACATTCCCACAGTCGGCTTCTTACTCCAAGATTAAAATTTTGGCTGGGATCTGAACTCAGGGCCTAACAGGCCCAATTCACGAATGGATGATTGTGAGCATTGGAGACTTAGCCAATGAAGCTGTCAGTTGGCTCCCAAATGCTGATATCCATCCCCAGGTTTGGCCAAAACAGTGATACATGGATATGCAGACGGTGTTATACAAATAAATATGTATTGGTAAAGAGTGCCAGAGCCGTCCAGCTATGATTAAATGATATCTACTATGTTCCTACCAATTCTTAGTCATTTATTAAACTGCCATTAAAGGAATATTATTCTTTTCATGCTTAATAAACTATTAATTAGGATCAATCAGGTTCCTAGGATTATTGTATCTAATTTTAGACTAGACTGAAGCATGAACTACTCTTTCAATTGGTATTCCTATGCGTAGGAACCAGTCTCTTCTCATCTGCCATTGGTAGGTGTCAGGACTGGGATTTGAACCCAGGACCTATATTGACAAGTTGGCTTATGGCTTCACTTATACCCTGCCAGGTTTCAGTAATGGCAGCTCAGTTCCAGTTTGCAACCGTGTCATTCAGACCCAGGATGGTCACCGTGCAAAGAGAAAAATGTAAAACCCCCAGCACTCTGCAGCTCACCACTTTTTGTTCTATCCTACTTTTTTTTTCTTCCTGCAAGCCCTGTGTGCCGAGGATCACAGGATCAGCTATGGGTCCAGAGGTGCACCCCAGCCTAGGGCTATTGAAGCTGAAGCAGAGTTGCAAATACCTGTGTTCAAGTCCCGTGTTGTCAAAATAAAGAATAAATAAAAATTTAATTAATTATTTAACTAAATTAAAAAAGGAATAAAGCTCTCTGGTTTGGAATTTCTGCCAGTTTTCTTTCCTAGCCTGGGATTTTAACTTAAGGTCTTGGTAAATATTTATCAATATGCCGGAAAGTGAAGAGTTGCCACTTCTTGAGATCAAACCTCATGCAAAGCCAAAAATAAAAAAATTAAGTGAATGAGCTTGAAAGGGGGAGTAGTTGTGGAGATGGGAAGGAATGCATGGTAGGGGGAAATCAAAGAAGGAGGCAACAATGTTGAATAGGAAATATACTCATTACATTGATCATTTAACTGTAACTTCTCTGTACAACGGTTTTACAATACAAATTGAAAAAATAGTACTCAGAGAAGTATTTGGGAGGTAAAGGAAAGATGTCGGAATAGATGTACAAAATTCTACACTGCTTTTATTAATGTTCAGTATGGAACTGAATAAAAATAACTGCTTCCATTAAAAAAAATTAAGTCACTGTCTTGGACCTGGGGACAAGTTTTTCCATCATTGCTGGGATTTGATCTCACCATCCAGGTAAATCTTTTGCACCATGGGTGAAGGAAAAGCTCACAGTCCTTGAGGAAAAGAAATTTAGGCTAGAGACAACAGGGTCTCAATGAAGGCCCTGCAATGGAAAAATATTTCTATCTAGGTAGAATATATGATATATATTTACATATGTAAGTTTACATATTATGATTTTTATTATTGATTTTGCATTTATTTTATTTTTTACTTGATTCATTTATTGCTTATTGTATTTAGTATTATTTTACACATAATATTTAGTATAGGTTGTATATCTATTATAAAATTATACACAATAATTTAGGACATGGACTCGTTTTTCATTAATACTTTTTAAGTGTTGAACATGATACATAATTAAATGGAAGCATTTGTCATAGTCTTCACATGTTTTGATCTCTCCCAAGTATGAGCTTTGTCTTATTTATCTTTGGAAACCTTCCTATAGAGATTTCTGTAGATGATTTATACTTAGAAGCCTTTTCTTGAGGATAGGCAAGTTGAGGGATAAAATTTTAAGGGTGGGGCTAGAAATTTGGCTTACTGGTAGAGAGCTTGCTCAGGATTCATGGATGCCAGGGTTAGAATCCTCAGTGCCACAACTCAGAAAAAGCCAAAAGCTGTAGAGTGGCTAAAGTGGTAGAGTGCTAACCTTGAGAAAAAGAAGCTCAGAGACAGTACCCAGGCCCTAAGATCAAGCCCCAGGACTGTCAGAAAAAATACGTCATGTGCCGTTGCCTCAAACTGGAACATTAGCTTCTCAGGAGGCTGAAAACTGAAGACCACAGTTCAAAGACAGCCTAGGCAAGGAAAGCCTGTTAGACTCTTCTCTCCAATGAACCACAAAGAGACCCCATGTGATGCTATGCCTCAAGTGATAGAGTCTTTGCCTTAAGCTGAAGGGCTCAGGTATAGTGCCTAGGCTTGAGTTTAAGACACACATCAGTGGAAAAAGTGAGGGTTGACCAAAGTATTTTTCCTATTTGCTAATTAGGAGAACATTCTCTGGAAAATGAATGCTGATATACACCAGAATTGGAGTCAGAGCTCCAGGTTGAAGTGTAGAACACCCATATGCCCAGCCTTTCAGGCTCTAGCATTATAACCGTGTGTCCTACAGAGTTCTGAAAAGTCCAACGTTGAAAAGCTTAATACGTTCCCCAAGCCCTTTGTGATAAGCAGTTGACATATATTGTTAATGTCATTATATTTCTGAACCTAGCAGAGCACCAGTAGCTCATGCCTGTCACCCTAGCTCAGGAGACTGAGGTCTGAGGATCACAGGGTGAAGCCAACCAGGGCCGGAAAATCTATGACACTCTGACTTCCAGTTGTGAAAGGTCATATTTTCAAGAGCTTCCTGGGTTTCCCTTGGTGATGAGAAATCACTTGCACTCTAAATGTTCTTAGAATTCTTGAGCTATAGAAGCATGAAAGAAACATTATTGACCCATCCTGGGTTCAAATGAAGTTCTCAGAATCCAAGCCCTAGCCATGTTAGCAGGATGAACTCCAGTGTAACTCTATTTGAAGGCAGAAAACGGTTGCAAAAGCCAAGCTAGGTGAAGAGACCTAGGCCTGCAGGATTAGGAGGCAGAATGTACACACTCAACAGGAAGTGAGCTGCAAAACCACTTCATTCATTCCAGGCACGGCCAGAAATGAGGGGAAACTGGAAACATTTGTTACAGTTACAACAATGTCAGGCTTTTCTCAGCCTCTTCAAACACTGACTAATTATCCTTCCTTCCTCAAGTGAAGGAACCTCAGGCTATCTTTAGGATACCAATAGAGAGGCATTTAGTGGGGGAGAGGGGAGGAACAGAGTAGAAAAACCCTGTTCTTTGGTCTTAGGGAGTGGGTTCTTGACTCTCCATCTGTCAGATTTGAAAGCCGTTCTTCTACCTCTACCAGACCATTCTCCTTCCTTTATTCTCCACATCATTAATGTAAATCCCCAGTCCAAGGAGAGGCAGGACCTTTGCTCTTCTGTCTCCAAGCACCGAAGTTAGAACCTGGCTCTGCCCTCTTGACTCTGGGGCCCTGCCTGAGAACTGGGAAAGAGACAATCTTCCTGCTCTGTAGTTGTTTGAAGGAGATGCTGGTGGACTAGCACACTGCAGAAGGCCTTATGACCGGGACTTGGTCTCTTCTTTCCTCCTGACAACCAAGACCAGATTAATCTATCTATCTATCTATCTATCTATCTATCTATCTATCTATCTATCTATCTATCTATCTATCTATCTATCTATCTATCTATCTATCATCTATCTACCTACCTACTTACCTACCTACCTACTTACCTGGCTATCTCTTTGCCGGTTGTTGGGTTGAAATCAAGGCTTGGGTACTGGCTCTAGAACTCTACTACTTGAGCCACAGCACCAATTCTGGCTTTTTCTGTGTATGTGCTACTAAGCAATCAAACCCAGGGCTCTTTGAATGCTAGGCAAGACTCTCTCACTAATCCACATTCCCAGCCCACTCATCTATTTCTTTCCTTTTCTTTTTTTTGGTCCGGTAATGGGGCCTGAACTCTGGACCTGGGAACTGTCCTTCAGCTCTTCAGCTCAAGCTAGCACTCTACCACTTGAGCCACAGTGCCACTTCCCGGTTTTGTTCTTTTGTGCTTATGTGGTGCTGAGAAATCGAACCCAGGGCTCTACCACTGAGCCACCTTCCCAGCCCCCTCATCTTTTTCTTAATGGTATTTTTTACATAAGTATGCTGCCATCTTACGCCCCCAATTTTAAATTTCTGAATACAGGTTACTTCTAAGAAACCTGATGTTCTCTTCGCCTGCCTGTTTTGTGACTGTTCCTGCATTGGCCTCATAATAAATTGAAACAAAGGCTGTTGAAGGTGACCTGTTTTAGTCCGATGACTGCACAGATTGTTCTGTATGCCTTTTTGTTTCCAGTCCAGGACCTTGAACTCAGGTTCTGGGCACAGTCCTTGAACTGCTTTTGTTTAAGGCTAGCCCTCTACCACAGGAGCCATATGGCTCTACTTCTGGCTTTGTTGGCACTAAAGTTGGACAGTGGTCTCAAGGACTTTCCTGCCTAGGGTGACTTTGAACATGATCCTCCTATCATAGCTTTGTAAGTACCAAGGAGGACTGCTAAGAGCCACTGGTGCCTGACTAATCACTGGTCTTGCTGATGTTCTTAGACAGACTGGTGAATTCCCTATCCTCAGGTTTAAGTGGGGGGGTGGAGCCCACTGTTCCAATCTTGGTCCTGCCACCTCCATAGGGCAGGAGACCCTAAGAAATTCATTCATATCCATATGAATACTAATGGAAAGTGATATATGTCATGATTGAGTGGGCAGTTCCTGGATTATTCTAGGATAAAATTATACACAATTTTATTATAGTACACTTATCGATTTTTATTAATACTTCATGAAGCATTTAAACAATCACTTTCTTTAAATGAAGACATAATGAAATACCTAAGAATTGGGTGTCACATAGTTTAGAGATGCCATTTTTTTCTGCCAGGACATTCTTTAGTTAATTGGTATACCATTTTCTGAATGTAGTTTGGTATATGAAACAAGGATAAATTATACCTGAAGAGTTTTTATCAGAAATGCTTATAGCAAAATGTAGAGGTAAAGCCAAATTATGTATATTTGAAGAAAATGCTTGGTGAGTCCTCTTCCCACATTCCCCATTCCCTTCATGAGAATAACACACATTGTAAGGAAATGCTTAGAGTGTTTTGGAGATATATGTTGACTTTAAACCAGTGAGTGACTCTATGCTGCATTGTGTTTATATACAAAAAAGCTAAATTCTTACTTTATCATTTTTCTTAGGCTTTATACTCAGATTTAATCTCTGATGGGTGACAAATAAAGATATAAACATTTTTAACAGTGATTGGGAGGTGGGTCGGGGGGAGGCTGGGAAGGGATGGGAAGAGTAAACAAAGGAGGAGGCTACAATGATTGATAAGAAATGTTCTCACTATCTTGCCCATGTAATTGTAACCCCTCTGTACAATATTTTCACAATAAAAAATTTAAAAAAAAACATTTTTTAACAGTGGCTAAATTTAGGCTGAGAAATCTAGGTACAATGATACTCATGCATATAGGCCTCATCAGTCATGAGACAATGATATCAAAATGTTACCAATGCTTATTGTCATGCTTATGAGATTTTGTGTATTATAACCAGTGGTTATTAGAATTTTTTGTAATCAACATTGTTTCATGGGTTAGGAACAGAAGTGAGACATTGTACTCAGAACAAAATTTAAGGAGGCATCTAATTAGTTACCAAGATATAAATCATGTAACACAATGTTATAAAAATTCCAGCTGAAAAAAATGAACATTTACTATAAATACAGAATCAGTATGACTGATTTTTCGTTTACCCAAGTTGTAATATGGCTTGCATGATGACTTTTCTGGTTATATGTTTAGTTAGGTCTTGATATTTAGTTGAAGTAATGTTCTTTCATATATTCATTTGTCAGATCAAAGAGGAAATGAATTTCATGCCAGAGTAAACATCCATAATAATGTTACAGATGTATCCTACTACTTTGCCAAAGTTTCAAATCAGCTCAAGTAACTTGGGTCTTTTTTTTTGGATCTAACTAAATAGTTATGCAATTTTGTCAGTACTAAACAGATTTTGACCACTATTTATTGAACTATTACATTCCAAAAACTGCTTTTTTTTCATGAGATTTTTAATTTCATTTATATCATGTGTTGATGTTTTCCTTTAGATAAGCCACATTCAGTCTTCTACAAAGTGTAATTTGGAGTAGTTTAAAATTATGTGCACTCAGCTACACTGCTCAGATTCTATTATTTGCATATTTTTTCTTGTTAAATCAGCAAGAATTAGTTCTCAATATGGATACTATTGTACTTATTCATTGCCTTTCTGAATTGTTTAAATATGTCATGATTTTGTTATTTTATTCTTTTAAATATGTGCAGATCTCTCTCCGCATACAGTCACATTTGTTTTAAACAATTTGATCCATTCAAGGGATTTGCTATATTAGGATCATCTAGATGAATTTAATTACAAATTAACACAACCGGTTTTCTGAGACACAATTATCTTTATGGTTCTACTCCAAGTTAACATGTATTTGAGGTTTTTGTGCTTAAAACAAACTGTGCACAACATGTTTTTGTTCATGGGGAAGTTCTAGTTTGTTGGTTGTTTTTCCAGTTGTGGTGACTTCAACATATGTGTGCATTTTATTACAATTGTTTTGTGTCTATATTTTGTTTCATATAACAGAAATTACACAAAGAATCAGTGATTTAGAATGTTTCAGAATACAATTCTAAGAGAGACATTTGACATTTTTTGACAGCTGGGAATGGACAGGTCTTCATAGTGGAGGGGGTAGCAGAATAACCGAGACATTGCTTGACATGATTTGAATTTTTCCTCCTCTTGCCTCACTATTTCCAATAATATTACTTCAAAGTCTTTGGTGAAAAGAAAATAATTTTGTCTGTATGAACTCAGAATTTTTGGCTCAATTGAGACACAGTGCACATTCATATTCATTTTAACTCGAAAATCATCTTTCCTTCATTTAAAATCACAGATGTGAATAAAATGCTAAAATAGCATCTACTAATTTATGTGAAATGGTCCAAATTATTTTCACTTCACACCATATGTAATATAGAGTGTGATAATAAAAATGAATAATATAGTATGTAATAATTAACTTTGGGAAAGTCAATTACACTGGATTTTTGTGAGATATTGAGTAATAGTAAAACTTTGATTCTGTTAAAAAATTCAATTACATCTAAAAATAACTCATAGTTATAAACTAATGCTGAAAAAAATATTCTTTACTGGAAAAAGCCAGAAGTTTCTATAAGTTTGCTTTTCGAAAATTCTCTTGGATCTGGGCTGTGGTGGCTCATGCCTGTAATCCTAGCTACCCAAAAGTCTGGGATCTGAGGATAGTGGTTCAAAGCCAGCTTGGGAAGAAAAGTCTGTGAGACTCTTATCTCCAATGTATCTCTTGAAAACTAGAAATAGCACTGTGGCTCAAATGGTACAGTGGTATCCTTGAGCTTAAGAACTGAGGGACAGGGGCTGGGAAGGTGGCTCAGTGGTAGAGTGCTTGCCTTGCATGCCTGAGGACCTGGGTTCGATTCCTCAGCACCACATTAAGCAAAAAGAAAAAAGCCGGAAGTGGCGCTGTGGCTCAAGTGGTAGAGCGCTAGACTTGAGCTGAAGAGCTGAGGGACAGCGCCCAGGCCCAGAGTTCAGGCCCCAAGACCGGACCCCCCCCCCAAAAAAAAAAAAGAACTGAGGGACAGTGCCCAGGCCCAGAGTTCAAACTTCATGTTCAAACTTCATGACCGACAAAAAAAAATTGACATTGGGGCTGGGAAGGTGACTCATTGGTAGAGCGCTTGCCTTACATGCATAAGGCCCTGGGTTCGATTCCTCAGCACCCCACAAAAAAAAAAAAGAAAAAAACCCACAATTGGCGCTGTGGCTCAAGTGTTAGAGTGCTATCCTTGAGCTGAAGAGCTGAGGGACAGTGCCCATGCCCATAGTTAAGGCCCCACCACCGGATCCAAAAAAAAAAATATTGACATGGATTTTTACTTTATTATTTCATGATTTTTATTATGAAAATACATACAGAGGGGTTACAATTACATGAACAGGTAATTAGTACATTTCCTATCAACATTGTTGCCTCCTGCTTTGTTTCCCCTTCCTATCCCTTCCCATCTCCCCTTCTGGGCCTATCCACCCCCCCCATGCCAAAGTTGTAAACTTTGGTTTTTGACATAATGCTTTGTATATGTCATTGTTGCAATAGGTCCACCTGTATCCGAATTTGTTTTTCCCATGCCCCCCACAAATTATACCAACATCAAATACAGTGAAAATAGGGGTTATACCGTGGGGGATGGACATACAAAGCAACAAAAAATCATCTTATAAATATGCTAGAAACAATAGCAGAAAAGAAAAAAAATGAGTCTTTATCTTGGGGTTCATTTTGCCTAACATCAGCTTAGGTCTAACAGTTACAGTTTGTCTCAGACATATAATGGTTATTTCAAATAATAGAAAACATAGGACCTATTTTCTTTGGGCCTGGATTACTTCACTTAATATATTTTTTTCCGAGGCTTTATATTTCTTAACAAATGGGGCAATGCCATTCTTTCCGATGTAGGCATAGAATTCCATTGTGTATATATATCACATTTTCTTGATCCATTCATCTACTGAGGGGCATCTGAGTTGGTTCCATATCTTAGCTATGGTAAATAATGCTGCAATATGGGAGGGGAAGGTGGCTCAGTGGTAGAGCACTTGCCTCGCATGCATGAAGCCCTGGGTTCGATTCCCCAGCACCACATAAGCAAAAAGAAAAAAACCGGAAGTGGTGCTGTTGCTCAAGTGGTAGAGCGCTAGCCTTGAGCTAAAGAGCTGAGGGACTGCGCCCAGGCCCAGAATTCAGGCCCTCCCACCGGACCCCCCACCAAAAATAAATAATGCTGCAATAAATATAATTGTGCTGGTAGCTTTAGTATGTTCTTCTTTGTGATCATTTGGGTAAATGCCCAACAGGGAGCTCTATGTAGAGTCTTTTGAGGAACATCCATACTACTTTACAAACTGCTTGAACAAATTTACAGTCCCATCAACATCCCCTCCAGCTTCGGTTGTTATTAGAGTTCTTGACTATAGCCATTCTAACTGGGGTGAGGAAGTATCTCAGTGTTATTTAAATTTGCATTTCTTTTATGGCTAAGGAGATGGAGCATTTCTTCATTTGTCTATTGGCTATATTTCTTTCTTCTTCAGAGAAATTTTTCTATAAATCTTTAGCCCACTTCTTTATTGGGTAGTTGTTTCTTTGAGGATTTGTTGTTGGGGGATTTAATTTTTTGAATTCCAGGTGTATTTTAGATATGAGACCCTTGTCCATAGTATGGCTAGAGAAGACTTTTTTCCAATGTGTGGGTTCTCTATTGATCTTCTTACTTTTGCCCTTTGCCACACAGAAGCTCTGCAATTTCATGCAATCCCATTTGTCCAACCTTTCTTTTATTTGTTGTGTTTCTGAGTCTCTTAAGAAAATTTCAGCCTGTGCCAAGGAGACCTACTGTATCTCCTATATTGTACAGTAATGTTTTCAGGGTGTCTCTTTTGACTCTGAGGCCTTTGATTAATTTGGAGTTGTTTCATGTGCAGGGTGATAGAGAAGGATCTAGCTTTAGTTTTCTGCAAGTGATTAACCAGTTTTACCAGCAACATTTACTGCAGAGGCTGGCTTTTTTCCATTCTATTTTTTAGCTCCCTTATCGAAGTTTAGGTGGCTATAGGTCCATTGGTACATTTGGGGGTTTTCAGTTCTATTCCATTGGTCCTGAGGTCTGTTCTTATACCAGGACCAAGCTGTTTTGATTACTATGGTTTTGTAGTAGAGTTTGAAATTTGGTATTGATATTTCTTGAGCACTGTTCTTTCTGTTGAGAATTGTTTTAGCTATTCGGGGTCTTTTATTGTTCCATATGAAATTTTGGATTGCCTCTTCTATTTCCTTGATGAATGAGGATGGAATATTGATAGGTATCGCATTGAATTTGTACATAGCCTTGGGAAGTATTGCCATTTTCACAATGTTGATCCTTCAAATCCAGGGTCATGGGAGGTTTTTGCACTTTCTAAGGTCTGTTTTGAATTCCTTTTTAATGTTTTTTTTGTTTTTAATGTTTTTAATGTTTTTAATGTTTTCATTATAAAGATCATTTACTTCTTTGATTAAGTTAATTCCTAGGTATTTTATTTTTGGGGGGTCTATTACGAATGGAGTTGCTTTCCTGATTTTACCCACACTTTTCTCATGTTGACATACGGAAAAGCTATTGATTTTAAGATTTAATTTTATACCCTGCTACTCTGTCAAAGTTTTGAATCAGCATGAGTAATTTGGGAGTGGAGTGCGAGGGATTCTTTAAATACAAGATCATGTCATCTGCAATGAGGGAGAGTTTTACTTCTTCTTTCCTTATTTGGATCCCATTTATGTTTGCATCTTGTCTTATTGCTGTAGCTAGGCATTCTAATACTAGGTTGAGGAGAAGTGGAGAGAGTGGATATCCTTGTCTTGTTCCTGAGTTTAGAGGAAATGACTTTAGTTTTTCACCATTAAGTATAATGCTGGCTGTAGGTTTGTCATATTCAGCCTTTATTGTATTGAGGCATATTACCTGGATTGATAGCTTTTCCAGAGACTTCATCCATCATAAAAGGGTGTTGGATCTTGTCAAGTGCTTTTCCTACATCCATTGAGATAACCATGAGGTTCTTAATCATAACCAAAGGTCAATAAAGAAATGTATGCATTATCCTGCCCATGTAATTGTAGCCCCTCTGTACAGTATGTTCTCAAATAAAATAAAATTTAAAAAAAAATGTTCTGAATCTTGGTTATTTCTGTGGTGATGTTTCCATTCTCATCTCTGGGTTTATTTATTTGTGTGTGTTCCTTCCTTTTTCTGATAAGATTTGGTAAGGGTCAATTTTCTTAATTTTTTCGAAGAACAAACTATTTGTTTTTGATTCATTCTATGATTTTATTGGATACCAATTTGTGTGATTCTGATTTAATTTTAATTATTTCTTTCCATCTCCTGGATTGGGGTTTATATTGCTGCTCTTTTTCAAGGAGGTTCACATGTCTTATTAAATTGTTGGTTTCAGTTCTCTATAATTTATTGATGTAGGAACTCAGGTCTATAAACTTGCCTCTGAGTACTGCTTTGCTATGTCCCAGTGAAGCTGGTAATTTGTGTGTTTATTTTTGTTGAATATCATGAATATTTGCATTTCCTTTCTAATCTCTTCCATGACCCACTGTTGATTCAACAGTGTGTTGTTCAACCTGCATGTGTTACAGGACTTTCTTTTGTGGCTTTTGGTGTTGAGTTATAATTTTATTCACTTGGATGCCATTTGTTGGCCTTCACTGTAGTCTTGTTGATTTTCTATGTGTAGGACATCTTTATGTATCTTTTGTAAGGCTGGTTTGGTGGAGATATATTTTTTTTTTGCTATGTAATGTCTTTATTGACCTTTGGTTATGAAGGAGAGTATAGCTGGGTATTTTCTTGGTTGATAGTTGTTTGTGTTTAGGTCATGGCATAGATCATTCCAGGCTATTCTTGCTTTAATTGACTCTGCTGAGGAATGTGTGGTGATTCTAATTGGTTTCCCTTTATAGGTGATTAATCTTTTCTCCTTGACAGCCTTAAGGATCTTTTCCTTGGTCTGAATTTATCCTGTGCGCATTATAATGTCGCATTTGGATGTCCTGTTCTGGTCTGGTCAAATTTGGGGTTCTAAAAGCTTCTTGTATCTGAATAGGCCTATCTTTTTGCATGTTTGGGAAGTTCTCTGCTAGGATTCTGTTAAATAAATTTCCTAAACCATTAACTTCTGTCTCTAGGTGCTCCTCTACACCCATTATCCTCAGATTAGGCCTTCTGATGGTGTCTTCCAAATATTGAATAGATCTACCATATTTCTTGGATTTGTTTTGGATAGTTGTATGTTCTATCTCTATAATATCTAGGCTTTCTTCAATCCCCGAGATTCAATCTTCTGCATTGTCTAACCTACTATCAAGACTTTCTACTTTGTTTTTTATTTCTTTTTCTTCTAATTGGTCGGCTGTGATAGCTTTAAATTCTTTGTTGGAGTTTTGTTTTAGATCTTGTTTGAACTTTACTTCCATAATTTGGTGTTCAGTGTTTATTCTCAAATCCCTTAGTTGATTGGTTATGGTTTCCTTGGACTCCCATTTCTTCTATCGTGCTTGATTCAGCTTTGCCTTTGTGGTCTCCCTGAAGTGTTTCAGCTGTCTGTTTATGGATTCCAGGAATGCCTGTGTTGATCTTTGTCTATTTTCATCCTGCACTTGCAATTCCTTTTAAACTCTTTGATTAGCTTTCTCACGTTCATGTAATTCCTTTAATTCTCTATGACTCTTCTCGGCCTGCTCACCCAATTCCTATATTTCTCTTTGACTGTTCTCAACCTGCTTACCTAATTCCGGTATTAATCTTTAATTAGTTTCCTAATGCTCGCAGATTCCTGTGTAAATCTTTGGTATTCTTCCTGTTTCTCTCTATCATGCTCACACTGAGTCCTTTGCAAGTTTTGAATCATTTAATTCACCATGTTTACCGGTAGTAATTGTAGAACTTTTGGGGACTCTCCTCTGGATTATTCATTAACTATTCTTTCACCTGATTATCATGAGTGGGAGTTCAGATACCTGGACTTGCTATTTTTATTGTGTTTTTCTGGCTTGTTCTGCCCATTTGGTATGAAAGTAACACCAATTTTGTGTTAGAAAAATATTTTAAGGTAAGTATCAAACATAGTCCGGTAGTTGCACAATCAAAATGAATGCAGATACAATCTAGTTCAACAGATACAATCTATTCAACATCAAATAACCATGTGTTAATGTGTTAAGAACAGCAAAGATGGATATGGAAAACCAGAAATTATTGGCTTTAGGGAGAAATGTGGGGGAAAATAAGACTACAGGGATGTGGAGAGGTAAAAAGGAGAGTAAATTTAACCAAGTCTTAATCTCTGAGAGGGAAATGAATTGGACAGAATGATAGGAGAGAGATTGTTTTAAAAAAAGAACAAATGGAATACCGAAAATTTAAATTTAAGAAGAGAAACACTTAAAATATGTAAGTTTAAAGAAATGATATTGAGAGAAGAAAAGGATAGCTTGGGAGGAGGGGAGGGATAGAAAGGAAACATGAAAACTAAAAAAATAAAAAAAATTAAAATGATTTACTTGAAAATTATTTAGGTATAAAGAGATAATAGTGCTTTTAAAAAGCTGAGCCTAAGAGGTTGTGAATTGAGTGATAAATTTCTGGATTAACTATGTACACAATGGGGGAAAAGGTCTAATAATTGACAACGGGTATATATCTGGGGATGAGCAGAACAGCATGTAAGTCATGCAAAAATAAGAAATAGAAAAAGATAAAAACAATGAAAAAGGACCAAAAGATCAAAAAAGATTAAACACACACACACAAACACACACACACACACACACACACACACACACACACACACATGTACCAAAAATAAAACTTATGAGAAAAAGATTTACAGAAAACACTTTAAAAATTAAAATTATTAAAAAGTTTCAAAAAAGAGTTCTTTTTTTGTCTTTTTTTTGGGGGGAGGGCAAAATGGAAGACCCTGTATCCCCTGTGTCCATAGCCAGTCTCTTGGTGGAATCTCTGGTCTGCTTGTGGTTGGTTTTCCTATGGCTTGATTGGTTTATTAAGTCAGTTTGTTTGGGCAGGCAGAAAATGCTATGTGTTACCCAGGATTTTGTGATCCTCCTCTAAGACTAGTTCAGTGAGAGGGAGAACTGCTTGGAGTATCACAAAAGAGGGAGATGGCTGTTTCCTCTAGTTTGGAGATGCTGTGATGAGGCTAGGTTCTGGGTAGTGTTGAGGCCTTTCAGCAAACAGTAGCTTTTCCCTGAGACACTCACAGAGCCCTGCTTAGAGCCAATCTCAGGGTTTATGTTTACTAAATTTCAATTAATTGTCTAGACTTCTGTAGGGAGGGGCAGACTCTGGCTCTGTTTACAGAGTGAAGAAAGTCACTCTTCTGGGGGCAGATTTTCTCTGCCTGTGCGTGGTGACGTTCCCCTGGGTGGAACTGAGCCTGGAGGGTCACTTCTATTTCCTCTGAACTGCAAAATAACTCTTTTGTTTTCTTCCAAGGCATGAGTTGGAGCTAGCTGCTCAGTTGGGCCTTTGTCAGTATCAAAGATGGCAATCTCTGGTGGTTGTGGCAGGGAGGGGCGGCCTTCCCTCCTCTGCTCCCTGAGAAGGAGTGTGGATGTCAGGGTTCTACTCACGCCAGAGTTTGGTTCCTGCATCATCTTTGGTTTGCAATCTGCAGGATGAAGATATCTGCTCCTTGTCAGTTCTTGCTGGTGTTGAGTAGAATCCATTTGTCCGCTGTGTCTGTCACCTTTGTCCTGTACTCTCTCCATTGTAGGTATGGTGGCTACAGCTACCGCTGCTGCCACCACATCTGCTGTAGCCGCAGCAACTGCAAGTGCTCAGATCTGTCTCCATGCCTGGCTTTTCCCTCTCTGGCCAAAAGCTCTGTACTGTGATGGCACACTTCATGTGATTCTCTAGCCTATGACCGTTCAGTGGAACACTAAAACTGCTTTCTATGCAAGAGCTTGTTTAGCTTCCAGCTTCTCCTCCGCCATCTTCCTCCGAACTCACTTACACATTATTTTGACATAATATTGTGACATCACATTGACATTGTGATATAACTGTGCCATTCTGTTTTCAAAAACCTATTATCATATGTTAGAAAATTCATGGGCTTTAGGTATTCTAGCTCCTTCCTTGAAGTCTTATCCTCATTGTAAACTAGTAGCAATTGAAATCTAACGTGATTGTAATATTACAAACTCGTAGTGACATCACTATTCCATGGGTGACCTCATTACCACCATAACAAAAACCTATTGCATCATCACATGCCATTGTGACATCACATTCACATTTGACATTTCAATCGGTTATGACTTCTTATCACCTTTGAAAAAGCATATGGCCTTTGTGATATCAAAGTTCAGTTGTTTACCCATATAATCATTGTGGTCTAAAAATTGAGATCAGTTATACCATTATAATATTACAAAACCTTGGAGGAAGGATCACGTCTGACATCATTGACTGGTCCTCTCCTCATAACTTTGACATGATGCCCTTGTGATATACATAGGCCTTTTGTGATCTCATAATGTTTGTGACATGTGATATAAGAAATGATTATTGTGTCACATTTTGACATCACATACCTGGTAGGAGTTCACCACGTTTGGGCCAATGCATGACTTTGTATATCTCACAATCCCATTCTGAATTCATATTCTAAATGGGAGTTAATGAAAATTGAAGTCCAGCATGCCATTGTGACATCATATACCTATTGTGACCTCATAACTGTTATGGCATCACCAACTAATTATGACATCAAAATATTATTATGACTTGATATTGTGACCTCATATTGCCCTTGTAATATCACTGTTCCTTGGGTTCTGTAAACCTATTATGACATAACATTTTACAAAATTTGTGGCCTTTGAGATTATTAACTTTTGAACTCGTATACTTATGATGCATAAAGCACAAGAAAATCCAATGAGACACATTGAAGATAACTTTATTTACACTAGAAATGAGCATGCGTTTACCTTGTTCTGGGCTGTGCACTCAGTGGCAAGCCAGCTCCAACCACCAAATCTCAGACCTCCAATGGGCAGCCCCGCACATAGTTAATTGGTCTGCAAACCACCAACCCCCAAATCTCCAAAGCCCCAAACTTCAATAGGTAATGCTTTTCCCTTACTCCCTCCTTCTTTATAGATCTTTACTTCATTTCCCTTTTTCCATTTCATCACTTCCTTCTTCTCATTAAGACTATCCACAGGCTTACAATTCTCTGGCCTGGTGGCCAATTGATATCCTTCCCCTCCTGCTCTCCCACAAATTCCTCCAAGGTCTTTCCCTTCCTACTGTCACACCACTTCCTTCCTTCCAGGTCTTGCCTCGATTTTCTCCAATTCCATTGCTCTGACCATTCAGCCTATATATAAGTTGAACCCCTCCATCACTCCAGTGCGTCTCCTGCCTAACAGTTTTCAACCATCACTTTACAAACTGCCCATTACCCAATCAATTCTTCACAGCTCGTCATGTGAGGACAACACACTACCCCCCTTCAGCAGCATGCCCTGTCCCCTTTGGTGGCATGCCCCATGCACTCCAGTGGGCCATGTCATGTGACCACATTGATTAGTGGGCCCTGCTGATTATTTGGGCCTCACTGCTTTACACATCCCCCACTGGTTTTCATGTCCATTCAAATACTGATTCCTTCTTACCAAATCCTAAAAATTCCCTTCTCTCCTCCCAACGAACAGGCTTAAAATGTAAACAATAGAAAGCAAGTAAATTATAGAAACACACTAGTTAGCACTAATTAACACTTAGTAAGCCTTATCCTTAAGGAATCCTCTGAGTGTCTCTGAAGAGTCAGTCTTGCAGCCTTCTCTGTATATTGGTTCACTGCCATTTTCACTTGAGACTGATGATCTAATATTGTTTTCCTACTAATTTAATAGCCAACAGTGAAATTAGCACCACCAAGTAAGGTCCTTGCTACTTCGGTTCCAGTTTAGGAGGATGATACATTTTTACCCACACCAGCTGTCCAGGCAAGAAAGAATGGGTAGAGTTTCTTTTTTAAACTCTACTTCTTAGTTTATTTCACTTACTTGAGGCCTAGCTTTTGAATTTATTTCTGAAGTGAGACTTGCTATAGAATAAACTACATTACTCCCCCCAAAGAAATTTTCCTTCCAACTGGATTTAATTTCTTATTTTATATTTGAACATTTTTATTGTCATCCTATTGGTTATTTATTTTTAAACAATTTTTATTATTATTATCTTTAAGTAGTTGTACAGAGAAGTTCCCATTCTACAAAACAGTACATGAATGCAAGGTGTCTGACAACATTGTCACCCATCCCTCGTAACCTTTCCCTTCTCACACTTTTTTGTAAAATTTGAGATAGGTGATTACATATATTTCACATATTTCACAGTACTGTGGAATTGTGATGCGTAAAGTCACAAACACATTTTAACCTTGACAAGGCAAGTTATTGTTATTATGGTCTAAAGTTTGTTAATTCTATGAGCTTTGACAATCCAAATTATTTTCCCCCCTCAGGTGATGTTTACATTTTTTCCTCTTGCTTAGTGTGGGCTATTCCCTCTTTCC